>NW_007733096.1:16243-88101 GCF_000696425.1 Galeopterus variegatus | reverse complement strand
GGTGGCAGCTGCAGCGCGGAGGGTGGGGGGTGGGGGGGATGGGAGAAAAGCTGGCCGGAAAAATAAAATAAATGGCCCAAAGAAAAAGAAGTCGCATGAAAACAAGTCGACTGGAGGATTTTCTTAACCATGTGTGTGTTTAAGCTGCCCTCTGGGAGGAAGAGCAAACATTCACTGCTTGATATCCGAGTTCTCGAATATTCTGTGAGACCGAGCCACAGGATTCCCGCCGGGTGGTGCTTGGAGAAAGGCCGTGTGGGGCCGAGCCCGTGGCGCACTCGGGAGGGTGCAGCGCTGGGAGCGCGGGAGCGCTGCCGCCGCGGGTTCGGATCCTATATAGGGATGACCGGTGCGATGCGGCTGGTCTCAAAAAAAGGACAAAAAAAAAAAAAAAAAGGCGGTGTGAGGGCAACTCTGTCCCCGCAGACGGCGGCCGAGGATCTTGGGCGGGAGTCGGCTTTGTTTCCGTTTCCTCCTGATACCGGGGACAGGGTCTGGGGAGGTCTGATAGGTGACCTCCAACCATCCCAGGCCCTACCAAGTTCTTGACTCCGCCACAGGAAATAATTCAGGAGCAGTCACAGTAAAAATGGAAACAGGTTTAACGCAAGGAATAAGAAATACTGACTTCACAGGGAACGTGCGGCTAGGTCCAGAGACTAAACGGCAGCCACACCAAGTTTAATGCACAAGTAAGAAATATACAATGTGCAAGGTGCAGACTGGTTCCAGAGCGAGCATCAGCCTGCCGAAGGCAAGCCTAAGTGTTAGAGAAGTAAGAAATACCCACCTCGCAGGCGAAGTGCGGGCTGGTCCAGAGACACCGGGCAACAGCTCCCGTCTACACATAGTCATGCGGTCTGATGAATATTCAACTAAGGGGGTGGTTCCAGTTATGTAATACAGCTGTGCACATGCTCCATTGGTCTCTTTGAAGCATGCTCATTGGTCAAATTCCATCATATGCACCAAATACACTTAGAATATTCTAGGTGCACTCTAGTGCCTGCAGGGGAGGTCATTCAAAGGATAAACTCCTTTTTACTGAGCATGCTCAGCCACTGAGGTTACACAAGTCTGCCTCCTGTGGTCTTGGTTTCCACATGCTGGTACTGAAAAATAGGTGCTACAGGCAGCAGCAGCTCAGGACTTAGAGGAGGAGCTTGAGTCCTAGGGGAGTGGCCCGAAACTGGACCCCAGGAGGACTGAGCACTTCCTATCTCACTCCCAGGTAGGACAATCAGAAATCTGGTTTTAGTTTGCTGGCCCTGGGAACCAGCTGGAGGAGTAAAGAGGTGGCAGCCCTGTGCCCAGGGGAGTCTGGGAAGCCTGAGAAAAGGGTGTGGCCCAAATGGGCCATCCCAACCATGTTGTCACCACTTGGTGATGGGCATCAAGGGACATCAGGGGCATTTCTCCCTTGGCATTGAAGAACATACCACTGTTTGTCTTTAGGAAGTGAGAGGAATGCCATAGATTTTGAAATAGATTTATTTTCAGTAGTGACTGAAGTGATGGGGCCACCTATTTTTTAAACAAGTTTCCCCAGGGTCCATGGGCATCAAAGATAACTGAAATCTCAAGTTGTTTTTCTGAAGTCATAGACTGCTTCAGACACGAGCACTTTGTGCCCTCACGGCCATCCATTTTGAACCCTTTGTACTTGCTCTCCACTGTGCCAAGCATTTCATATTATTTGCTGTATAGAACATCCCTGTAAGATAGCTAGTATCATCTCCATTTTATAAGTCAGGAAACTGAGAGGTTACATTTCCCAGGGTCAAATTAAGTGGCAGAACCAGGATTCATGCTCAGAGCTTGCTGAATCTAAAACTCAGGGTCTTAACTACAATTCTGTGTAGCAAAAATTTTCAAGAACATGCCTCATTAGAACATTGACTAAAATGTAGAGAAAAGTTATGAGAGCGGTACAAAGAACTTTTTTCCCCATGAGCCACTGGAGAGTAGATTGCCACTGTGATGTCTCCTCAACCCTAATACCTGACTACAGGCACAGACAGTCTCGTACGTAACTCAGCTCAGCCATTAAAATCAGGAAGTTAGCACTGATACATTACTCCCTTTTAAAACCCAGAATGCTCTTTAGTTTTACCAAATATTCCCATAAGGTCCTTTATAGCAAAAGGATCTCATTCCAATATGCTCCTCCACTCTGGAGCAGTTCTTCAGTCTTCCTTTGCTTTTCACGACCTTGGCACTTTTGAAGATGACAGGCCATTCATTTTGCAGAATGTGTCTCACTTTGGGTTTGTCTGGTGTTTCCCGTGATTAGATAGGGGTCGTATATTTTTGGCAGAGATATCCTAGAAGTGATGTGTTGTTCTCAAGAGAACACTCTCAAGTACCAGTGCGTCGATGACCTAACCCAGGGTTCTTCTGTTTCATTTTCAGATGGAATTTAGGCAAAACATATAATATTGTTTTGGGGTCTGGACAAGTCGTGTTGGGAATGGACATGGGTCTCCGAGAGATGTGTGTCGGGGAGAAACGGACAGTGGTCGTCCCGCCCCACCTGGGCTACGGCGAGGCTGGTGTGGGTGAGTGAGCCGCAGCACTCGACGGTGTTGGGGGCACGTTCACCATCTCAATTCTGTGCTTTTGGGGGTGCTGTAGTTAGAACCACAATATGCTTCTTTTACTTAAAACCCAAAGAATTGTGGTTTTTCTATTGAAGTGTCTAGCATTTTTGTTTAAAGACCCCGTGAATTCAGTGAGCCATGCTAATGCCCATTACCCTCCTGAGGAAGACTGAGTTTCAGCAAAATAAACCTTGGATCCACAGACCCACGAGTGGAAGGCGTCCCTGGGGGAGTGCTGCAGGCACGATCTCTGGCGTCAGGCTGGGCGTTTCCTTCTGTAGCTGTTCCTGGGACAGCTGGAGTGCTGTGGCCGTTGCTTTTCACTTCTCCTGAGCCGATAAGCTCTCCAAGAAAATTTCCTTTGGAAGAGATTAGTTTCAAGTTCTGGAAGTACTGGCTTTACCCCATCCTCAAAGGGGTTCTGTTGTCCTTTATGATTTTGGCCAGAATGTGTCCTCCATGTGGAGGATTTGGGGAACGCTTCTTTTCATCTGGACATGAAGGAGCTGGAAAGTGCTAACTTGTAAAAGTGGTAGGCACATTGGGTTGATTTTTTTTTCCTTTCACAACTTTTTAAATACTTGTAAAAGTACTATCTGCTCTTCCTACCAGTCCAGAAGAAAGACTTTAAAAAATATGTTGTGTATCTTTGAAGACATTTCCTTTAATATATTATTATAAATAATTACAACGTAATATATTACACATAAAATATAATCTAGATAATATATAGTATAATAATTCTGAATAATATATATTACGTTTGTATATTCACATAGTTATATAACTTCTTTTGGGCTCATACTATTTATACTGTTCCTGAATGTGTGTTTACAGTCATGTCTCGGATTGTCATTGTTAGGCATTCTATTATTATTCTTAAAGTTGTATCATTAGATTCATTCAAAAGTTCTACCACTGTAGTCTCTACTAGCGGCTTTCAAACTTTTTTCACCAAGACACACAGTAAGAAATACTCGTATATCTTATCTCCCAATCTGTGCACATAAACATACAATGTATACGTACATACATTTAATTTTATATATGAAATTGAAACTCAATTTTCATGAAACAGTACCTATCCTTTTCTGTGTGCAATGTATTCTGACCTACTTTATTCTATTCTTCAATTTAAAAAGAAATGCTTCTCATTGCCCTGTAAACTGACTTCATGACTTATGATTGGGTCACTGCCTACAAGTGAAAAAGCTACCAGCCTCTGCTACACTTTGTTGCTTTCACAGAAATGCCCGCCTGGGTGGGGCGGCTGAAGGCAGGGCGGGGAGGGCGCTTGCTTGGCCTTAACCACTGCCCTGCAGGTAACACTGCCTCCTCCGTCTCGGAGCAGATGGGGAAGTGCCCGGCAGTGCTGTGTTGGTGTTTGACATCGAGCTGCTGGAGCTAGTGGCCGGCCTGCCTGAGGGGTACATGTTCGTATGGAATGGCGAGGTGTCACCCAACCTCTTTGAGGAGATCGACAAGGACAGCAATGGAGACGTCCTCCTTGAAGAGGTAACTGGCCTTTGCAGGATGGCGAAGCAGAAGGAGCTCGGGGGCCTCGTAGGGCCCGGGGACCCATTCTGAAAGTGAGGCCTTCTCAGAGTGCAGAGGACAGCTGCGCCACATTTCTCCTGATGGTGGTGGCCGGCTCGCTCGTGTACTGAGTGCTTTTACACACACACTGTGAATGGAAGTTCCCCGTTCCTCTCTGAAGAAAGTGAGCCCTGACAGGTGCAGGTCTGGATTCAGTTCTAGGTGGCTGGGTGCCCACTGCACGCCTGCAGGGTGCTAGGTGTTTTCACATATGTTCTCTGGCTCGGCCCTCACAACAGCTGTCATCATCCCTATTTTTCAGAAGAAGAAATTGTGCACAGAGAAGGGAAATGACTTCCCCAGGGTCACACAGTTCCCCAGAGGTTTGAGCCAGAACCACATGCTCCTTCATGGAACTGGGCCATGGAGTATCCTGCCAAGTCCCAGCCCTGGGAATTCCTGCTCCCTGCCTGGTCCACATCTGCTTATCCAAGCGCATCCCTCCTGCCTTCTCCCCTGTCTCTCCTACACCGTCAGCGTTTCCCCTGCTTCTGGATTGTCCTCATTAGCATGCAGACGTGTTATTAGTTTCCCTTCTTTGGTGTGCCTTTCCATCTCTTTCATTTCTTTGCTTCCTTTTCAGCAAAAACCTCAAAAGAGCTGTCCATCCTCCCTGCCTCCGATCCCTCTCCTCCTGTCTGTTCTAAACGCACTGCTGTCCGGCTTCTGTCCCTGTGCACCTCTGAGCCGGCTCTTGCCTTCCGTGTTGCTGAGTCCAGCAGTTGGTCCTCACACCCCCGCCACTTGGACACAGCTGACTCCTCTGCAGGACGCCGCTCCCCCCGCTCCCAGGACGGCACGCTTTCTTGGTGTCCCTTCTGCCTCCCTGGTTGCCCCTCCTCAGGCCTCGTCAAGTTGGAGCGTCTGGGGCCAACTCCTGAACTTCATTCTCTTCTCCTATTTACGTCCCTCCCGTAGCAGTCCCATCCTGTCCATGGCTTTACCATCCATATCCTGATGGTTTCCACATTTGTAGCTCTAGGCCAGTCTTCTCTCCACTTCATACTCATCTAGACGGTTGCCTACCTGCCGTCTCCATTTATTGACAGCTGATAGCCTCACCCCCCGTCCCTGAAGCCCGCTTCACCTAAAGCCTTCCCCATCACAGTCAGTGGCAACTCTCCCCTTCCAGTCGCTCAGGCGAGAGCGCTCAGTAATCTGTTCCCTTGCGGGCCATGATAAACCCATTGGGAAATCACTCCAGCCCTGCCTCCAGAACAAGTGCAGAGCCTGCCACTTCTCACCGTGCCCTGCACAGCCCCTTAGCCTGGCGGGGTCCCATCGCTGCAGTGGCCTAGGGGAAGCTCCTCCTGCTTTCCCATTTCCCTATGGCAGCCAGGGGTGTCCTTCTCAGTCAGTCTTAGATGCTGCTTCTCAGACCTGCAAGGGTCCCATCCAAAGGCCTTCCAGTGGACTGGAAAGCTGCGGCCTCCCCCACCTCAACGCCCACTTCTGTGCGCACCCCAGGCACGCATCCAGCCCGGGCCTTTCACCCGCTGCCCTCTGCGCAGAACACGCGTTCCCAGATACCTGGCTCACTCCCTCACTCCCTCACTCCCTTCAAGCCTCTGCACAGTTCTCCCCTCATGACGGTTGTACCCTGACTGCCGAATTTAATACTTCAACCCACCCTCCCTTCCTTAGCTCGATGTTTTCATTCTTTCTGGAGCACTTCACTTTGTAACTTAATATGTGATTTACTTGTTTATTGGGTGTGTGTTTAATTATCTGTCTTTCCCACTAGAAGGCAAGCATTATAAGGGCAGGATGTCTTTGTTTGTGTATTGATGTACACAGTGCAGGGGCAAGAACGGTGCTCAACGTGTTTGTGGCCACTCAGTGAGTTTCCACTGTATGAATGAGTGCGTGCATGCACACAACAGTGTTGTTAGAGGCTAGAGTGCTTAGGGATCAGCCTTTGGTGGGGAGCTAAGTCGGGAGAAGGGATGGCTCTGATGGCTGCTATTCATTTGCCTCCTAGATTCTAAGGGCTCTTGGAGACATTTAGCCCAGGGGTTTTCATCTGCATCTGGAGAAAAAAAAACCAAGTCACATAGGCCCCAAGAAGATTTTATCTGTTTTGGTAGCTCAGACTCAAGGTGCAGCCCCATCACCCACCCTTGTGCTGCCCTACATCAGGCTCCTGGCTCTGCATTCTTGGCTGCTGTGTTCACGGTCTATCCTGTCCCCTTTCTCTCCAGTTCTCAGAGTACATTCATGCCCAGGTGGCATCTGGCAAAGGGAAACTTGCTCCTGGTTTTGATGCTGAAATGATCGTGAAGAATATGTTCACCAACCAGGACCGCAACGGAGATGGGAAGGTTACGGCTGAGGAATTTAAACTCAAAGACCAGGAGGCCAAACACGATGAACTCTAAACCTGACACAAGCCAGTTGGTGCCAAGGACGGTGTGACACCAAGCCACCTGTGGTGGCAGGATGTGCAGTGAGCGTGCAGGGGTCTCTCAGAAGGTGCATCATTAGCAAGTAGTAGGTGGGTCACTGAGTACCTGGTGTGTGCATCGGGTGGGTTGTACGTGGTGAGAATTTTAGACTGACTGCCAGTGATAGTAAGCAGAATCGTTGCAAAGTGCCTTACCATGGGACGTGTAAAGTTTCGAAAAGGCAGCACTGCCAACCATTTGTGAGCCTTCTGGGGAGTTTTGTTGTTAAAGGAAAATAGTGTCACACCGAAGTTTTAACCATCCTGGAGAGAACAGAAGAAAAAGTGTCCAGGGTAGCTACATAAATAGGGTTAATTTTTTTGTTAACTTGCTGATTTTAAAAATGTCCTCCAGACAGGCAGAATGGATGAAGGGCATGCCCCAGCAGGATTCCCAGAAAACAACCCTTGGCTCTGCTCTGCGATACCTGGCCCCTCCGTCCCCTACACCACACACACACACACCCCGATACCTGGCCCCTCCGTCCCCTACTACACACACACACACACACACACACACACACACACACACACACACGTACTTCAAAAAGTTTGTGGAAAGGGTCACACACACACACAGTGCTTTTCCAGTTCGTCACACCCCACCCGCCGTGGGCCTCCACTTGGCAGTATGCAACTTGGAGGCTTCCTGGACAGAAAAAAACAGCGTGCCAAACAAATGGCATCTTGGACCATGAATAGAGAATTTGATTCTGCGTTTGCCATGTGATTGTTTAGCTCTTTTTTTTAAGTCTATTTTCTTCCATATAAGAATAGCTGCTCCCGCTCGTTTTTCATTTCTCTTTGCCTGCTCAGCTCTTTCTTACCCCATCACTCCGCCCATAGAGCAGTCTCCTCCCCGCCCCGAGTCACGCTGATTAGACCGATGCACGTAGGGCTGGGGTCAGCCAGCATATTTCATTGGCCGGGAGGGATGTGTCATCCCAATAGAGGGGCTGCTGAGCATAGATAAGGGGGCGTTCTGCCACTCATTTGTGTCCCGGAGAGGGTGGTGCCTGAAGGCTGGGGGCCTCTCTGCCGTAGGAAAGCAACGACAGTGTACCTGCTGGCCTGTTCCCACATTTCTCAGTAGCCACATTGCTGCCTATGTCCCCTGTTCCCAAGTGGTAGTGGCACTTCCCTGAAGTAATCAATGATTTTCCTTTTGAAACTGCTTTATTATACTAACTTAAACTATTTTGTACTGATGTAGCCCTGAGATAGTTCATGAAAATGCTGTGCACTTGTTCAGTGGAATAAATGTTGGAAAACTCATCTTTTCTGATATCAAACATTGAATTATATTATCTGGTGTCATGGCATTTTATTTGGGAGCTGAGAGGATCCCATGAGGATGCACCGTGCAGTCAGAATCCCTTTGGTAAAAGTGGCAGGACCACGCTGCGCTCACTGGAAGGGGAGAGAGCGCTGTGGGGCGCATGGGGTACCAGTCAGGGCCCTGGCCGGACCTGGGACTCCTGAAGAGAAGCTGATGAAAGGACAGTTGACAGAGGTGCAGGTGGAGTTCAGGGAACCAGGAAGGATGCTGAGGTACCCTGCCAGCGGTGCTGGCTGGCAACAGCAGGAGGCTGCCTTGTGTGGTGGGAGTCACAGAGGGACGCAGCCTCCCCAGAACTGTGGCTGAAACTGCAGCCAAGGATGAGGGATGGGACACCCCATGCTCTCTGTCCTCCCCCTCTGCCACCTGCCACGGGCTCCCATTAGCTGAACCCCATCCGAAGCCAGAGGGGAAGGAACTGGGGGACTGGAGTTTTCAGAGGTCAGCCACTTGGGGTGCAGAGAAAGGTGGAGAATGAAGCCAGGTAGGGTCGGGGTGGGAGAAAATGGAGAATAACTGGCACATACATAGAAAAAAGTACATAAAATCGTTTTTAAAAGCAAATGTTATTCTTTACTCATTGCAGAAGCAACCTCAGGGCTGCTGCTGCCCTGGACACTAGTGTTCCTCAGCCCTCTTCCACCCAGCTTACAGTCACTCATTTGTCACCTAACAGAATTCCTTAAGTGCATTGGGTTAATCTTGCTTCTTTCTAAATTGAATTGCCCTTTGGAATGCACTTGACCTGTACCCTTCATTATCCTTGCTTGACTTCAGGAAGATAAAAACCTCGTGCTTATTCTCTATCCCAGATTTTTACTGGACATTTCCTAGTGGTGGAGAAAGGTTGGCTACCTCAGAAATAAGTTTCTTTGGGGAAATTAAAAACTGGGCCTTAGAACTTCGGGAACAGAGGGACCCTTTGGTTTGCTGAGATGAGTGCTGCCTGGGAACTTGCATGCTTCCTATTGCTAAGCAGGCTGTTCAGTTACCTGCGGCCACGTCAGGCATCCATGTGTCTGCAGGGCAGGCTGGCCCCACCCTCTCAGCACTCGCTCGTGTTTGCACTATGGTTATGGGTTACAGCTCTGCCAGCGAGGCTGTGAGTGCTCATTATGGGGCCAGATACCGGCAGAGATACCACACAGCACTGTTCTTCCTCACAGCTCATACCCAACTTTTTGTTTTTTTCGGTGGCTGGCCAGTATAGGGACCCAAACCTGTGACCTTGGTCTTATAAGACTGCTCTAAACAACTGAGCTAACCAGCCAGCCACCCACTTTCTGTGTTGCCTCTAGAGGCATCCTGACAGAGGACCTTCTGACAGAACAGCTGTCGAGAGGTGTTGAGACCACCTCACTTACGATCTATACAGATTTTGAACTTTGGACCCTAAATATGAACTAGGTCATTGATGCTCAATGTGGGATGAGAATCTTAGAGAACATGACATCCAAGTATGCATGTGACACAACTTGGCCACTTGGAAGTGTAAGCAATCTGTGCTATTTTGTTAAAACCAGTGAGTTTTGATCTCTGATTATATAGGAATATATAATGTCTTTCAATATAGTTTACTTAAAAAAAAAAAATCAAGGGTTTGGATCCCCATACTGGCTAGCTACCAAAAAAAGAAAAAGAAAAAAGACTGCATTTTGGCAGGGAAGTTGGCTTGACTGCAAGACTACATCAGCACTGTTCCCTGCCCCCATCTGTTAATATCTTGGGTTTCTAGGAACAAAGCTGGTTTTTTGAATCCATTTTCCCTTGGCTGTCTCAGGGACCTGGGGTCTTTCTATTTAATAATATTGCTCCTAATTATTTATTGCTAGTTGCACATATGACTTTCACTCTTAACGTTTAATTGTGTGTGGTCTTCATCTTTAATGGTGGAATTTTGATTGGTCAGGGGATTCCTTCCAGCTTACATTGGCCATATTTAAGTCTCATTTAAATATATAGTTCCTGCCAAAATTTCTCCTTCGTTCTCTAGCCTCCCTATTTGGTATCTTCTCTTGTAAATCTCACACACACCTCAAACTTTGTATGTCCAAAATAAAATGTCTATTCCCACTCCCTTCCCAACACCCTCCACCCGAGCCTATTCCTCTCCCAGTCTTCCCTTGTGCCCATTTGCTGAAAGCAGACACCAGTGAGCCTCTATCCTCCCACCCTGCACATTTAGCCCAGCTGCAAGTCTTGTCAGCTGTCCCCAAACCACTCCCAGAAATGATCCACTTCTCTCTAGCTCCACAGCTCCAGCCCTAGCCTCACTAACCTACCACAATCTCTAGCTTGGACTGCTGCAGGAGCCTCTAACAGCTTTGCTTGCGACTATCTGCCCCCACCAGTCCATTCTCCACGTGGCAGCAGAGTGATCATGGCACTCCACTGCAGGGAGAGAAAAACCAGACTCACAGTGTACAAAGCCCTGCATGATCTGACTTAAGATATGCACCACCCAGTCCCGCTCATCACATGATGCCATGCTTCCCTTTACTGCCAGTCCTGGTAAACCAGTTCTTCGTCCTCTGAACACCCTCCGCTTTCTCACCTAGGACCTCTGCGTGAGCAGTTCCCTCTCCTGGAAATGGTTCTCTTCCTCACTTGCTCCCCGTTGTCCTTCAGGGCCTGGCTTTAATATCACGTCCTCAGCTTCCTCTGACCACCGTACCTATCCCTTGTTACGTGTTTTCTTCGTAGCATTTGTCATTTTTATAAACCCATTCTTTTCTCCCTTGTCTCATCCACTAGGAGCGGAAGCGGCACACCGCAGGGACTTGTTGAATGAGGTTCATTGAACCCTCACCTCTAGCTAATACCCCACCTTCCAGATAAGGAAACCAAGGCTTACAGAAGTTAGGAACTTCCTCTAGTCACAGTTGGAATCAAAGACTCAGATCCAAGTTTGACTTATTTCAAAACCTGTGCTCCTTACACCTCCGGCACTCTTTATCTTGTCCATTAAACCTGTACCGAAACACCAGACTAAATACAAAAAGCAACATGATTGTCGAATCCCAGGGTAACCTGGAGAAGTTTCAGGACAGTCATTCAAGTCATTTATATTTTCCTTGCTCATTCTCCACAGGGTATAGAAAAGGGAAAACGCTGAGCCGGAAGGTTGGTTAAACAGATCTCCAGTGACTAAGTTTCCGTGTCTGTTATTAAATACGCTATGGAATGTAGATTTCACTCTGAAACAAGCTGGTATCACTGACAGTGCTTTTTTTCGTTTCATCAAAATTGTTAGTTCTAACACTCAAAACTGCTTCACCTTATGATGTAAAATTTAAAGTTGAGAGGCTGGCTGGTTAGCTCAGTTGATTAGAGCGTGGTGTTCACCAAGGTCAACGGTTCAGATCCCGGTACCGACCAGTTGCCAAAAAAAAAAAAAAAAAAAAAAAAAAAAAAAAAAAAAAAAAAAAAAAAAAAAAAAAAAAAAAAAAACCCAATAAACAACTTTACTAAAACCACTGGCTAATACTAAGCTCTTTAGAGAAAGTGGTAGTTACCATCACTACCAGTGTTCACCAGGACTGCAGAAGATCCTTCCATTTCACTGATTCAACCAGACGTAGTCCTAAGGGATATAACAACTTCTACTTTTGTGGATGGATTCTAGCTAACAATACTGAATATTTGTGCTAAGCTCTTCTAAATGTACACATAAATTTGAAATGCATACATAAATGCAGATGAGCACATCCTATCCTCACAAATCTAGAGAATATAATTATTTTCACTTCACAGATGAACAAACTGGGAAGACACAGGTTAAATAATTTGTCGTGGTCACACACCTACCAAGTGGTAGGAAGAGGATTCGAATCCAGGCACTCTGACTCCATAGCCCATTTCTAAATGGCTACATTAAACTGCTCTAAAAACTGAACTTGAATACAAATGTTTTAAATATCAGTAGCATCAAGTGGCAGTGACGTGATAGGGTCACAAGCATATAGTGGAAGAGGCATGATAATCAAGTTATCATTGGACTGGCTAGAAGGGGCCTTAGAGAGTGCATGTTCTCAAGAGATTCATTTTATAGGAAGGTGACTGAATCTGTAGTATTACTAAGGGGCTGAGCCGTGACTAGAATGCAGGTCATGACTTCAGCATTCTTTACATTTATACCATGCAATATGCTTATTTATGGAAGTGTATTATAAACTCCTTTGGGAAACAGCCAAGACCAGCTCTTACAGCAATATAGGGGTTGTGAGCTGTCAGTAGATCAGTGACTCCCACCTTTTTTTTCCATGTGAAAAAGTCCTCTAGGTAATTGATACTGTCATGCCAGGCTGTCTGCTTTAATCCAAGAGTTTGGAAATGACTCAAGAGTCAAACTTTGGAAATACCTCAAGAGTCAAACTCTTGAATTTGACTTTCAAAAAACCTAAGGAGGATTTAGTCTACCTTTTGCCATTGCGAAATATTTTGTTTCATTGTTTATTATAATAAGATGAGAAGTAGTGGTGGAGGCTAAGAATGGGCATCCTCAAGGGAAAAAGGTTTTTTTTATCATGTGACTTGTCTTCCTGCCACATCTGACTGGACTAGAGACTGCTGATCACACTGGGTGGCCAGACCAGTCAGATCATGCTTTGTATGAATCAAACCAATTAGTTGCCCTTAGGATCTGGAGTTCAAGGATTAGAGTCAGGGTCAAATTTATCACAATAGCAAGTCAAAACCTGTAAAAAACAATTACGAGGCAGCAGCAGAGATTTGGAATGGGAAATCAGACTATAGAGAGAATGTTGATTCCTAACTTTGCAGTACACATGCTCCTCGACTTACAATGGGGTTACATCCCAATAAACCCATCGTTAACTTGAAAATACAGCAAGTTGAAAATGCATTTAATATACCTAAACCTACCAAACATCATAGCTTAGCCTAGCCTCCCTTAAACGTGCTCAGAACACTTTAAATAGCCTCCAGATGGACAAAATCATCAAACGCAAAGCCTATTTTATAAGTGCTGAATACCTCATGCAATTTATTGCATACAGTACACTGTAGAGAACCAATTATTTGCTCTCATGATCGCGTGACTGACTGGGAGCTGGTCAGTTGTGGTTCGCCGCCACTGCCCAACATCATGACAGAGCATCATACCACATATTGCTAGCCCAGGAAAAGATCAAAATTCAAAGTACAGTTTCTACTGAATGCGTATTGCTTTTGCACCATCATAAAGTCGAGCCTACTGTAAATCAGGGACTGTCTGTACTGTTTTAGTTACCGTGAGACCAAGCTACACTTTGTTTCCTACCTGTGGCTGTTGCTGAAACTTCTGTATTTGCAATATAGTACCCTCTTTTACTGATGTTTTCAATGGGGGAAAATAATTTTCACAGGCCTCAGTATCTTCTGAAGGTCAGATTAAATTTTCCCTACAAATATCTTTTTATCCTTAGAGTTATAATGTATAAATTTTGAAAATATTCCATCTAAATAGCCAGTACACAAGGACATTAGGATTCACAAATCAGGAAGGAGGGAGGGAGAGAGGGAGAAAAATATGGCAGGTGCTCGATATATATTTGTTGAATGTATGAAGATAGTCTTGACAGTAGAATTAAAAAGGCTTTTCATTTCATGTTTATTATCAATGCTTCAATATAGAAGATCGTGTAATGATTAGTGACATGTGGACACAACTAGTTTTTTCAATTACCACCTATCAGTCTTTTCTGGTAAATATTGATTTTCCCCGGACAAAATAACCAACATAATACAATTTCAGGAGGTGGTGAGACCATCAGCATAATCCACCCAAATTGCAGAAATGGCAATACTTAAAATCATGCACATCATTTTACCACTTCATAAAACTTCCTTTTAAACTTCTACAAACTTTCTTGATATAAAAAAGACTCCTCAAAAACAGCATAACATTAACGACAAAATACACCTTGGGAGTTATTCTTCTAATTTTGGCTTTAAGATTTTTTTCTTTTAAAAATTTGTTTAAAAATATGGTGAGGAGTGTGTTGAGAGGTGAGAAAAAGGAATTTCCAGTTAATGGATTCAACACGTCTGAAAACAGTTCAGTTATGCAAGAATATATTATAAATAAGAGTCTTTCAGCAAGACGGACAGATGAGCAGTTCTTTCATCAGTCACAGCCATGGGAGGGAGGTCTTCTTGAAGAGGCTTGTTTATAAAATCTTCTGTAAAATGGAGTTGGCTACCTCCAATGATTCATCTTTTACTAAAACAATATCATAAGAGTCCATGTACTTTTCTAAAAGCTCATCCACCTAATCAACAGAAAAACAAAAATAAAATGAACATGCAGGGAGAAGAAGCAAAAAATTTCAGGATGAATCTCATTGTTATGTTAGATCTGTGGGCAAAATGTAGTAAATTCACTTTCTTAAAACCTTTGAAATGAAGAAATACTTTCAATTTAAGACTCATTGACATAGAAGTTTTTCACCATGGTAGCTTTTCTCCCCAAATGATCTCTCTCCAATCCAGTGGTTCCCAACTGGGATAACTGTGTCCAAGGAACACTTGGCAATGTCCGGAGACATTTTTGATTCTCATGACTGGGAAGTGCTGCCCAGTATCTAGTGGGCAGAGGACAGAGGCCCTCACTCAGAATGTACTGTACCCTCCCTTCCCCCAGCACCTGCACTGTGCATCTGTGCATATCAACCCCTTTAGTCATCACCAGAGTGAAGGGGTAAAGAGCAATCACAAAGTCTCTACGATAATTACTTTCTCAGGGGCCTTTGGCAACATGACCTACAGAGTTCATCCAAATGTATTCTTAAAAGAAAATTAAATGACAATTTGTATACTTACCCTATCATTTAGATATCCAATTTTCAGAATGTGTTCAACATTGGCTACTCCGTCTGCCATTCTTAAGTCTCCTTGGGAGTCTCCCAGCAAAATGATGTTGCTATTGTCTTTCAGTTGATTGAAATATCCTGTATTCTTCAAGGCACCATCATGTTTGTTAAATACGTGAATTAGTTCTCCTTTAAATCCTTTGAGCACCCCCTATTAAAAATATAAGTCTATTGAAATAATAGGTTTTGAAATTCTATTTGATGGATTTTCACATTTTGGAGCTCTTAGCAGATGTCACTATTATTTCATCATATTTGTAAATTTATCTTTGACACTAGAAATATCACAGCACTTAAATCCTTCACATTCACAATAAGTAAAAAGAGCTCCAAGAAGTACATGGTTTTCTAGAGATTACTTTAAATGGTAAAACATGATGAGCTGAAAATTCAGTTTTCATTTTGTTCCTCAAGCAATCCCATTTTATGTACTTCATAATAAACTGTCTTGATTAGAAAAACTTATTCAAGGGCCGGCCCGGTGGTGCACTGGAGAGTGCACCGCTTGGGAGTGCTGTGGCGCTCCCGCCGAGGGTTCGGATCCCATGTGGTGACCGGTTCCCGCTCACTGGCTGAGCGTGGCGCGGGCGCAACACTGAGGGTTGCAATCCCGTTGCCGGTCCCCGGTGCGGGCGCGACACCGAGGGTTGCAATCCTGTTACCGGTCAGTATAAGGGGACAAAAAGGAAAAAAAAAAAAAAGAAAAACTTATTCAAATAATGTCAGTTCTAATTCACTTTTTTTATCCTCCTATGAATGTTAAGTCTTCAGAGTTGCAGCATTAAATTACTTTAAAAGAAGTTTTGCTAATTTTAATATTAGTCTATGACTTGGGAATAAAAGTTTAAAAGTAGTATATTATTTAAAAAATATGTATATAACAGTGGGAAAGATAATGTGTCAATCCCCTAGTAGGCCTATCAACTTGGCCTAATTTAATGAATGTCCATTAAATAATAATAAATTACAAATGAATTTACAAGATTACAGTATTTTCAAGTTTGAAAAGTGATTATGAGGAATGATTTGATATTCTTACGTTTTCATCAAAATCCATGAAGTTGGATACTACTTTGACATTTGGATGATAAACACCAGCCTGACGGATAACCTCCTCTAGTACATCACCGATACCAGCCGAAAATATGAACACGGGAATACTGTGTTGTCGGAGCTTGTCAAAGAAATTCTCGTATCCTTCCCTGTAAGGTAGAGGTACAAACTGATTGTTAAAGGGCAACATATGTCTCCTTTGCATTTAGAAGTTAACAAAGAGAAATATTTCTACCTAATTCTGTGGCCCATGTATTGTCATTTCAAAATGATCCCCCTGGTACAAGTTTTTCAAGGAACCTCTTTACCTTCCTCTTAATCAATTCTAATAGAGCAAACTAGGTTTTTTTTACACTCACATTGAATATGGATATAAGCTTACAGTTAACAATTTATACCATTTAAAAACAAATAATTAAACCACACCTTGAAAAAAACCCATTTAGGGTGAGCCGGAAGACCACCTGCTTAACAGAAAGGCAGAGCAAGAGGAACTCAGCTATGTCCTCTTTACACCTGGCAGCTCTCCTTCCTAGACCTTAAACCCTTTTCTCCCCTTTTGACTCTTCCTGGGCTATAGATTAAATAAAGCTGTCACTGCCTACAAAGGATACTTATTAGCTGTCCTCAAACTTTTTGTGACAGTTTATTGCTTCCCTCCTTAGAAGTGATCATCTTAAAATACAGCATCTTCCCCTCTCCCCCAAAAAGTAGCATCATTGTATTTGTCCAATGAATTGAAAATTTTAACAGGGAGTAAACAGTATTGAAAATAAGCTTAAAGCTTTTTTATATCTTATAATTCATCCATTACAAATATTTTAATTATGAGCTAAAACATATTCACCTTTCTTAGAAAGAGTTTTTAAAGAAGTTTGAGAATTCAGAAAGTGTATTCATGTAAATTTACAAATAGGGTACTCAGTTAAATCCTTTTCAACTCGATTTATAAACATTCCTTTCTTATTTTATGTCTTTCAAAAATATTTTGCTAAAAAGCTTTGAAATAGAAAATTTCAAAATAGTCTTGGTTTCATATATTTATAAGTTAGTCTTGAAATTTTTAATCTGGAGGAAGGAAATAGAAATTAGTACTTAAATCTCATAAGGCTCTTATTACCTACACCAAGACCTAATGTGTCATTCTAAATTCTTATCTCACCGCTATCTATTTTGAGATAGGTGGCATATTTTGGATATGCTTATATATGGAATGTTGTTATATCTTATTTTATTAAAAATATACTATTAAATACATATATAATAATAATTCAAGTCTGTAGACAATAACAAAAAACACCCACATTACTTACTTCAGCATAACATCAGATTCTGCCACAATTTCTTTAAGTTTAGCTCTTGGTAAAGCTTGTTCAACAAGCAAACCATGTGATTTAGTATACCTGGAGTTTATGAGCAAAGAAAAAAAGAATATCAATTAAAACTAATTAAAACTATTATCTTTATTACAAAACATTCTTCAGTGAGAAAAAATGAGTTTTATTCATCTTAGCGAGATTTAAATTTTAGAGATTTAAACTCATCACTAATCAACGAATACCCATGTGTCTCAAAATGTGACATGCACATTCTTACTGCATTTTCCAGTTCTCTAAAACTCGGGCTTAGCTTAAATAGGTCAATAAGGTAATGAAAGGAAACTAGCTCTAAGCCTTTCCTCAGTCTACACATAAAAACTCAATCCAACCTTGGGAGGCATAATTATTTCTCTGACTGCAATAAGAATTAGAGCAAAGCTATTTTTTTTCATCTTCTTGTAGTTAGAATTTTCATGCTAAGTACTGAAGATGTTGCCTAGTGAGCAAGAGAAAATCCTTGTCATGGAAAGCATTATACAACGTACAGGTTGGCCTGCTTTATAATTATGTAAAAACACCTATAATCACAGCATTTCAGCATAATGGGCCTTCAGAATCTAACTCTCACCCATGGCAACCATGCAAACAGCCAAAAAAAGGAAAGAACTTATCTCTTGGTCTGATACCTGAAATACCCCTACAATACTCCTAAGTGACACTCTGCCCATGTCAGCTTCTGTCACACACCAGGAAGTTCATTCTCCCAGGAAGCTTATGCCATTGCCAGAAAACTCTAATTACTAGCCAGTCCTTTCCTTTATCATGCTCAAATCAATCTTCTTACGCCTTCCAAGTCTAGCCCCAGTTCTGCTGCTAAAGGCACGTGGAGTAAGTCTAATCTCTTTTCAACATTTGATAGCATACACACAGATGAAGTGTGCAAGGTACCCTGTTAGGTAATGGGATGATGAAGACAAATATCACCCCTGTTCTCTTCAGATTTTAAAACAAGTTGTTACTTCTCAAACCAAAGCATTTTCTCTTCCTTGAAATGTTCCTCAGATGGGATGGCTCTGATTCCTCGATCATCCTCCTGGTGGACTTTGCTGACTCCTCTAAGTTCATCAAGATTTCTCTCAAGAGCACTCTCCCAGAACTCAGCAAAAGGCTTTCAGTGTGGTCTGCTTGGAAGGCTGCATTGTGATTAATGCGCCCAACACCAGGGGTCTGTGTCTCAGTAACCAGATCATCTGCTGGCTCCAGCTGAGTTCACAGTCAATTTAAATCCTAATTCATTTTCTTTACACCTTAAGCCACATCTTGTCTGTATACTTTTTAAAAAAAATTCTTGTTTTTAATTTAAGACTTATATACAGGATTTAAAATATATTCTACTAACTTCATCTTAAATTAAACAAAACGAAACAAATCTTAGACTGTTAGAGTGAGTATAGAATTAGAATTCATTTTGTTATACTTAATTCACTGCTCTAACTCTCACTGTACAATCTATTAATCTATTTATACACTATACAGGGGAAAAATAAACCATCAGGTGTAACTGTAATGTTGTTTTATCTTTCTAATCCTCCCACCACTCAATACACACTTACCATTCTACCATATAAGGGTACTTCTCTTCTACAGTAAGAACAGGATCAATTTCAATGGCATAATATTTTTCTTTTAGTTGAAATAACTGGAAAGAAATGAATGATTTAATCATGAAGATTACAGGGCTTTGTCATTAATATGCTTAGTTTTATAGAAAGCAAAACAAGGTAAACAAGTGTTTTCCATAAACTGCTTTATAGGTAAAGATTAAATTGAGCTAATGTATCAATCAATTGAAGAGATGTTTGTTGATCTTAGTTTACATGAAATTAAATATACCTTGCAAAAAGCTATCTTTCTTTTGTAAAGTACTTTCAGGTAAGCAATTCTGTAAAATTAACCAATAATCAAATTATTACTACAAAAAAACTTTAGGTCTCATATAAAAGTATTAAATTTGATTCACATTTTGAATATGATTTTGTTAAGACATACACAGATAGGCACTTAAGCAAAGTACTGAAGCAACCTCCTGGCCAATTCAAGGGAACAAAACCTACAAAAAACCATTGGTTTTAATTTTCCAGTTAATGTAAGGACACCAGAGTATTTTGGTAATCATTTAAAAGTTTTTAATCTAAGTTTTGTTACTGTTAAAAAGTTACTGTTAATTTTTTCTTTAAAATATGTTGAGAACACGTAATTCACATAATAAACCCTTTATTGAATGCTTACTACGTGCCAGGTACAGCTATAAGTGCTTTGCATCCGTTCCTGTTTACGTGAAAGAACCTGAAGGAATCCTCAGGCAAAAGAGTTATGAGGTCTTTGAGTAACTCTGGATTACTGAAATTGTTTACCTTTTTTCGACATTCATCTGTAACCAGCTTACAGTTGTCAATGACATCTAAAGAGAAAGCAAAGTAGGCATTAAAAAAATACTGATTCGGGCGACCCCGTGGCTCACTCGGGACAGTGTGGCACTGGGAGCGCAGCGACGCTCCCGCCGCGGGTTCGGATCCTATACAGGGATGGCCAGTGCACTCACGGGCTGAGCGCAGTGCGGGCGACACCAGGCCAAGGGTTGCGATCCCCTTACCGGTCATGAAAAAAGAAAAAAAATACTGATTCATGCTACCACTACCATGAATAACTTGTTACTTTTAAGTTTAAATGCTAAGTCAACTAGCACGGTTATTACAACCTTTGGTCTCAGTGGCATAATTCACATAGCGCTAATAGAGAAGCTAATGGTTTTAAAATCTGAGATTTAGTGATTGCTCGCTTAGGCTACTGAGCTAGATAATTCAATATCTTCAAACACTGTGAACTGTGTACCAATTGTTTCCATTTCCTCCTTTTTTAAAAAACTAAACAGAAGAAACATATCCTTGAAATACATCTATTTCTTAATAAAAAGATAGTAAATGCTCAATGTGAAAATTGGGAAAATACAGATTACTATAAAGAAGAAAACAAAAATTACATTTTTACCATTCAATATAAATTACTAATAATATTTTACTATACTTCCTTTTAAAGTTTTATGTATATCAATTAGATAAGAGATCATACCAAATCTATAGTTTTGAATCCTTTCTTATTCATTTCACATTGTAGTCTATATTTTTCCACGTAACTAAAAGTTCTCCATAAACATCATTCATGATGGTTGTATAATCTCAGGTATGTGAGCAGGACAAGATTTATACCATTTCTGCAGTGTTAAGCTTTTTAAGTTGCTTCCAGACTTTTGCTATTATAAATAATTTTATGTTGAGCTTAGTTAGAACTACTTTTGTGAATAAAGCTTTTCCCCCTGCATTTGGGATTACTTGCTTAGAAATCTCCAAAGAAGAATTACTGGGTCAAAAGGCTATGAAGATTTTTAGTGTTTTCAAAAATAAAAATTATCAAAACAATTTCTCAATTTATATATGTACTAATGATAAATGTGAGGGCTTATTTCGCTGTGTACTTGTTACGCTGATGAATACTATTTTAAAAACTCACTGCCAACTAGGAATGCAAAAAATATGTATAATCTTAGCCACAAAATTCAACTTGAGATTTATTTAATAACTTACCTTTTATTTAATTTACACATATACATCAGAAAAATTTGGTAGAATTCCTAAAAAACACAGTGTTTGATGAATGCTGTTTCTCTAGGTTAACCCACAGTTTAAAACTCTTTTAATAAACACACCACATTTGGCTAGAAATATTTCAAAATTCTCCATTCCCTCTGCTACCAAAGCCATACGTAAAAATAACCATTTATATAACATAGGGAAAAACAAATCCTTAAAACATAATAAGAAAAAGCAGGTCCCCTCACTTTTAATATTCAAAAAGAATTTTCAAAACCCAGTCATTTCACAGGTAGTACAGGTAAAAAGGATCTTAAAATAATGATTACTTTCAAAAATTTGTTTAAGAATACCACACTTACTATGACATGTTGGGCATCTCTTCCCTTTGTAGGAAAATCTACTTAGTGTCATATCAAAGTCTGTTATCACCTGTAAGAAAAGGGAGAAGGGCATTATATAAACACAGCCACCATGGCCAGAATTTCTGTGTGCCATCCAAATGCACGCTGCATGCTTCCTAGAGGCACAGGACTGTGCTTGGTCTCTGGCCACCATCGTGGGTTATTCTCTCTACACTGAGTTTTCTCAAAGCAGTTCATTTATAAAGTCCTTATAATGACCTTAACTACAAGGTGCTATCTTAAGTGCCCCAGTGTTGCCACCAAAAATCTAATTAAACAATACAGGAATGTGCAATTGTAGGTGATACGGTCACTCTTCTCACTAGAGATGAAACATTGCACAATTTCAACCAACTTGGTCAATGTACAAAAATGCAGTGGAAGCAAATAAACTATATTATGAAGCTCTTAATTACTGATACTGTTACATGCTGGATTTAACTTTTTTTTTTTTAAAAGATGACCGGTAAGGGGATCTTAACCCTTGACTTGGTGTCGTCAGCCCCACGCTCACCCAGTGAGCGAACCGGCCATCCCTATATGGGATCCGAACCCATGGCCTTGGTGTTATCAGCACCGCTTTTAACTTTTTTTTTTTAAGGGGATCTTAACCCTTGATTTGGTGATGTCAGCACCACACTCTCCCAAGTGAGCCAACCGGCCATCCCTATGTAGGGACCCGAACCCATGGCCTTGGTGTTATCAGCACCGCACTCTCCCGAGTGAGCCACGGGCCGGCCCCGGATTTAACTTTCTCATTTAAGATAAACTATACCACTGAATGAATGACACAAAGAAACAGGACACCACAGGCTGGCCAGGTAGCTCAGTTGGTTGGACTGCACTGTTATAACACCAAGGTTAAGGGTTTGGATCCCCATACCAGCCCGCCACAAAAGAAGAGAAAAGAAACAGCTTTCCCCCTCTTGAGACTTAGGAGACTATGTTAAATATCATTTTTTAGAAATGTTTAAAAAAAGAAATTTTTTAACTGAATATCCAAATTGTTGGTTTAATTTATATTTAAAATGTTCCTTAAAAAAAAGAAAGAGAATTCTTTAAAAATTCAACTATCTCCTAATAAGGTTATATCTTAATTTGAACTACTATGATTTAGTTAATTAAAACACATGAAACTGTACACTTTTTAATACTATTCTTAAAATAGTTTAATACTTGTGCACATTAGTTAGCTTAGTATTTAATACTAAAGAAAACCTAAATTTATCTCAAGGCTATTAATTTTTGTTTGGTTTCCAACAGGGTATTCTGGGTATTTTAGACCAACTCTAAATATATTTTATAGGGGCTGGCCCGTGGCTCACTTGGGAGAGTGTGGTGCTGATAACACCAAGGCCACGGGTTCAGATCCTATATAGGGATGGCCGGTTCGCTCACTTGGCAGAGCGTGGTGCTGACAATACCAAGTCAAGGGTTAAGATCCTCTTACCTGTCATCTTTTAAAATAAATAAAAATAAATAAATACATATATTTTGTAGATTTTACATTCCTAAAGGACAGGCAAAAATTGTGTACCTAAACTTGCTTTATTCAGATTTTACCAAAACAGGAGATGAATGAGTTTGCTTGAACATTAAAAATAAAAGCTTAATAATAAAGCCTTCTTTATAATTATTCACCTGAAGTTTGGCAGCTCCTCCTTTGATAAGACCACAGATAATTTCTTCTACTCTTGAAGGGTTCTTGATGCGAACTGAACCTTTCTGAAATTCTGGCATCTAAAAAGTAAAAAGAAATTAACTTTGTAATTCCTCTTTTCCCATGTTCCTTTGATACCAAGCAAAAACTTGTATTATTTAAAGATATAAAAATGCTGAGGCATTATTTTTAAAAAGGAAGACGCTCTATCAAATTACCATTAACACACACAAAAAATTTTAAAGCACATCAGTAATTTCCAACTAGAAGATTAAGACAACTACATTTGTAATTCATTTACCTTACCTGAAAGTATAATTTTCTAATTATAAAAATAATGCATGCTTACCACAGAAATAACAGTAAAAATATTAAAAAGAAAATTGTGCACAGTTCTACTACTTGAAAAACAAGTAAACATTTAAATTTATTTTCCATTAGTTTAATTTCTGTGATTTCAAACACGCATGTATCTGTGCCTAGTTTTATCTCATTCTCATTATAATCTGGCTTTTTTTTTTTTTTTCCTTTTTGTCTTTTTTCGTGTCCGGCAACAGGATCGCAACCCTCGGTGTTGCGTCCGCACCTCGCTCAGCCAGTGAGCGGCCGGTCTGTATGTGGGATCCGAACCCTCGGCGGGAGCGCCACCATGCTCCCAAGCGGCGCACTGTAGCAGTGCGCCACCGGGCCAGCCCAGGCTTTTTAAAACTAATGTTATTACATGTATAGTTATAAAAAAATGTTTTTAACAGAATTTTTTCATCAAAATGGAGCAGTAGAGTTGAATGGACAATAATATTTGAACTCTGTGATAAAGTTATTTCTTGTAAGAACCTTTGCTTAAATTTTAGCTTGTATTTACACTTTTATAAATATGAATAGGAAACAAATATTATATTGCTATTACCAGGTTTGTATTTGTATAGATAATTAAAATATTTAAAATATTTTAAAATTTGAGAGGTTGCTTCACGATCTTTGCTCCCTTTAATTGTACTATGTCCCAAACAACTTATTGATTGTTCTTGGAATCCATTTTTCAACAGATTTATTTCAAGTTACAGTAACTCCTAAACAGCATAAGAACACCTGGGCTTAGGCTGCTACTAAGCTGGTTCATTATGAAGACTTTAGGGTTGCTCGACAGTTTAGTGCTAAGTATTGTTTCTTGTTTCCACTCTACCACAAACAGAGTGAAGCTGATCAGACGAAATCAGTCCAAGGAGCACAGTGCTCTGACAGGACGTGCACATGTGCAAGATAACCGGGAGGGGGAATTATGAATCATTTCATAATTTCATAATTTCCACAGTATAAGCTCAAATCAAGATTCTATACTGGTTTGTTCTGGATAATCTTTGTTTACTTATATGCTTTTATTCTGGGTATGTTTTTGCCAATATTAACATATGAGGGTACTTCAAAAAGTTTGTGGAAAAATAGACTTAAACTACGAATCTTTCCATGAACTTTTTGAAGTACCCCTGTATTTTGTGTGTGTTATGGACATGATTATGAAAAACTCCCGAGACCTTCTGTCTTTGCTATGAGAGAATCTGACCAGGTTCCATGTATTTCCTACAGAAGCACAAGAGCAGAAATTGAAAAAAGGCTAGAATGTCTTCCAAAGACTGGAAGATGATCACAGAAATGTACAGGAAAGAGAATTCTAACATAAAATTTTCTCCGTGTATGAAAGGCCTAGGCCTACAATATACTTCATTTTTAAAAGTCATATTTAAATAGGATGATAGGAAAACATGCAATGCAACTGACCTTGATAGAGTGATTCTTTTAATTTAACTGGACTTTAAAGAGTTTCATTGGATCAAAGGTTATCAAAATATTTATTTTATAGTGATTTTTAATAGATGAGAAAGACAAATGGGCACTTGTTCCTACATTCCTTTTTTATTCATTTTTTTTTTCAGAGGCTGGCTGGTGCGGGGGTCCAAACCCTGGACCCTGGTGTTATCAGCTCCACACTCTCCCAAGTGAGCCATGGGTCAGCTCCCCTTTTTTCATTCATTAATCCATTTGTTTGCTTAACAAACATTTACCATGTGTCTACTTTGTGACACACACTTTTGCTAGATGCTAGGGGTATGATATCAGATAAGCAGTACTTATACTGTTTTCCTGTTGAGTTTTAGGGACCACTGCTGTTTTGAAATATCATTTCTGTAGCTGTCTTCCAAATACCTCAGCTAGTAAGTTCATCTCCTGACAACTAAATTCTGTTCTTACCTCAGCCTGAACTAGCAGATGCATAGTAATCAGCACTTGCTTGATTCAATAACTAACCCATTATAGTGAAAGCAACAGAGGATATATGTCACCAAATATATTTTCACCAAGAAAATTAAACATTTTATTTCAGTGTGTCTAAGCTGAATAAGATGTCCTGCCTCCAGCAAATCACATCCTCAAGTTTCAGATAATGTTCAGGAGAATCACACTAAGACGACTTCAAAGGAGGCAGGTTCCTGCTGAGCTCACAACTGTAAGGAAGGTTTATTCTAAATCAGTATGGATGAAAGGGAAGCAGGGGCTACAAGCATTGGTAGTTCTGCTTCTGTGCAACATGCAACCATTCATTTTCAGATAAATAAGTAGTAAATACCCAAACAGTACTGGAGTGAAATAACAGTGGTAATCATGAATGAAAGAGCAGCTACTTTCTCCACAGAACACATCAGGGTGGAAGAAACATGTATGAATTGTAAAAATGATCATTATACCTGCCTAGGATTATATACTCTTCTCCGGCAACACACACACCATGTCACTGAAGTGTATGAAAAGTACTTCTCAGGAACTTGACCTATTGGGCATTTTACTCAAATATTTTAGAATGCAGTCTGAGAAATACAAGGAAAGACTGACTACTGCATGAAATATGTCAAAGAGCAACTAGGTCACATATTTTTATTACCTTTCCAGATCCCTCCCTTCCATATTCCTCGTGGACGAAAATATACCTGGTTTGGTAACAAGAAGGGCAAGTTATTTTGAATTGTCCAAAACCTTTTCACTTTGATTATGATACAACTTTATGGAAAATAAATAAGGAGCTAAAAATTTCCATTTGTGATAAAAAGAAAACAAATTCATTTTATAATAAGGCCATAATGTGAAATGTTGGGGAAGGAGCTAAGCCTTCCTGACAAGAATCGGAGCACATCAGTTGGTTGGAGCCTAATCTGAATCAACACAAAGATGATTAAGAAAGACCTAAAATATATTTATTCTGACTGATCTTTAAGATATTGTATTTGTACAGATGAAATGAACTCTTAATCATCTGTCTAATTCCACATGCAAAGAGTAATGATTTCTAAAGAAGCTGATTTCAAAGTTATGCCCCATTTTATTGACGACTCAGTAGCAACATTAGATTATTTGGATACATTGGGATAAGACAAAATGAGTATCTCCATGGTACCAAGTTTCTGAGCTTGGCTTGGTATTATCAATCCAGTGATAATGTCCCAGGCCAATGATCATCCTACTTTCCAAGAAGAGATTATTACAACTTCAAAGTTTAATTCTGTTTAAACTATGATTAAAAATATAATGTTAAGTTTTGATTAAAAAAGAAAGACACACAAATGCATTTTATTTGTAATAATATATTATTATTCTTTAACTAAAAATAAAACACAAAATAACCTAAGGGTTAGTATAACTCTCAATGTACACATAGTATAATTCATATTTTCTCAAAAGATTAAAAAATTACTTATACTTTATATATATATATATATATATATATATATAAAATGCTCATCTCTGTGAGTTTTTAATTACCTTAATATTATCCTGTATTTTTCTGGAAAAGGCCCACATAAAAATTAGTTTAAATCCCTTAAGAATCTTAGTCAGATGCTCTCAGGGAAATAGTCTCTCTTGGTTTTTCATTGTTCGTATTTGGTACAGGCAAAAGACCTTATTACTGCACTGGTGCAAAGGAGTGGGCACTACAATTTTTATGACACTACATTAAACGTCTAGATTTAAAGCCACCTATTCAGACTGGTGGTATTTTATGCACACACATAGATCATTCTATAATTTATTTGGAAGACTATGCATTACTAAATTTTAACGACAACCATCTCCCCTGCCTACCACATATTTGGCCTGTCTCCATATTAAGGTAGTGTAGTCCAAATTCTTTCATTCATTCATTCACCATATATAGTCAATAAGTGTAAGGCACTGCATTAAGCAGTTCTGTAAGAGCTACTAAAGTTTTATACTCAAGGCACATATTCTTTAACGTGGATTGTAATATAGGAACCCAAATAACTAACACATTGCCAAGATGTCCAGATAAATATAAGAGAAACAGCAGAAACAGAGATTACTTCTGCTGGGGCTAACAAATTAAGAGCCAAAGAGCAAGGCTTTCGAAGAGAAACAGGATTTCAATATGTTGAAACTAGGGAAGAGTCAAAGTGCAGGGTCTAATGTAGGAAAGAGAGAAATAGCTCTTTGGAACTTAAGTAAACACAGAGAACAACACCATACAGAGCTGTCAATGTAAAAGATCTATCGACATTTTTAGAAAAGCGAACCCAAGATAAAAATTATGTCAATCAATGCAATAATACAGATATGCTAAGTATCCATTATTAATTAGTAAAAATTAAATTAATAAATTGAATTAACAGTCTGAACAATTAGGGCTTGAGTAAATTGTGAGACACATGCTAAAGGGTTCTAAGACCCAAGTAACAACAGATTATATGCAGGGTACCACTAATATTACATTGTTTTCTACTGGCCAGCTGACAAAAACAAAAAAACAAACCAAAAATTACATTGGTTTTATGGCTGGAGATTCCTACATCATTTGTATTCATTTTGGTTTAAAAAAAAATCAACCCAAACAATAAAATAAATTTTAGGTGGTTTAATCCTATCTATCAGAGATATATGCTCAATCTCAGTGAATCAAATGATAATCATGCGATGGATACAAAGACTGTGTCTATGCTGAATAAGACATTTATTAAATATGACAAGGCTGTTTGCTTGCTAAGCCATGTTCTAGTTTATAGGATCAAACCAGAAAAAGAAAGTTAGAAAGAGAAGGATGAAAAAAAGAAAAAGAGGAGAAAGAACAAGAAGAATAGGAAGACAAAACAAGAGGGATCACGGGGCTGTTGTCCTCTTTAAAAGACAGAATTTTAAAAACTGAAAACAGAGAACAGACATTTTTTCTCACAAAAACAAATAAATATGCTACAGACATGGTTAAAATACTAACATAAAGCAGGAGATTAATTACTGAGTGCTTACTATGTGTAATTAAGACTTTACATACTTTTTCATTAGATATAAATAAGAACAACGTGAGGCTGGTTTCCACATCCATCTCTTGAAGGTGAGATTATTGTCCTCAGTCAAGGGTACCACAGCTATTAAGGAAGGAGTTGAGATTTGACACCAGTTCTGACTTCAAAGCCTATGTTTTTCCTACCACACCCTAGTATACATAATGCAATGAATTTACCGCTATGCAAGAAGTATTTTTTAAAAATTTGAATGTTCGTCATTTTAATTCAGAGGCCTCAGATAAAATATTTCATACTGTATGTTTAAATGTGTTGTTGCTGAGCAAAGAAAAGTTATCATAAAAAGGAATAGAGCAACAATCTCATATGCTGAGAAGCACTATTAATGCACATTATATTTCAAGCAGAAAAATTTCAGAGATAGTTTGAAATTCAACAAGAATTTAAGATTCTATTGTGCGTGTCAAGCATTGTGAAGAAAGATCTGCATAAAGTTTCAGTCCCATAATTATCTGGTTAGAGACAGAGGTGAAAGTGGTGAAGATTCACCCTTAATAAATGGAACTGGAAATATTCAAATACCCACCATTTTCACATGCACAGCAGACTCTCGATTAGTCATTTCTTGATTATCCAATCTTCTGGATTTTCCCAGGTGATGTCACAGCAAAAGAGAGAAAAAAAAGTACACGTGACATACGTAAATTTCAGGCTCTTCCTGTATACTGATAACATTTGCTTCATGTTTAGGCTACTATGAATAATGCTGCTATAAACATTGGCATATAGGTATCTGTTTGAATCCTTGCTTCCAGTTCCTTTAGGTATATACCTTGGAGTGGCATTGCTGGGCCATATGGTAATTCTAGGTTTAGCTTTTTGAGGAATGACCAAACTATTTTCCATAGCAGCTGCACCATTTTACATTTTCTCCAGCAATGTAGGAGGGTTTCAATTTTTCTATGTTCTTGCCAACACTTGTTATTCTTTTTTAAAAAAATAATAGCCACCCTAAGGTGTGTGAAGTGATATCTCATTGTGGTTTTGATTTGCATTTCCATAATGACTAATGATGTTGAACAACTTTTCATGTGCTATCTTCTCTGAAGAAATGTTTTTTCAGATCCCTTGCCCGTTTTTTTCTTTTTTTTTTTTTTTTGGAGCTGGCTGGTATGGGGATCAGAACCCTTGGGGATACGAACCCTTGACCTCAGTGTTACGACACTGTGCTCTAATGAGATGAGCTAACCAGCCAGCCCTAAGGTGGTATTTTTTGGTATGATTTAAATACCGAGTTATTATAGGCAAAGGTTTTGCTCTATCTGGCAAAGTTTTGGGTTAAAATTTTTGTATGGAGGATGTGAAGTACTGTAAGAAGTTACATGGTGTTAAGAATATTTGAATAAAGAGTTACGATGAAGTACATATTTAATAGAAAATGCCTTAATGCAAGAATATTTTCTCTACCTGTAAGGATAAAGTTTGTGGGAATATGATGTGTTGCTACTACTGAATGAATGTAGGGACATATAAATAGAACAAAGTAGGGGGTCTAGCCGGTGGCGCACTCGGGAGAGTGCGGCGCTGGGAGCGCAGCAGCGCTCCCACCGCGGGTTCGGATCCTACATAGGGATGACCGGTGCGCTCACAGCGCTCACTGGCTGAACACCGGTGTGGCCGGTCTCAAAAAGGACCAAAAAAAAAAAAAATAGAACAAAGTAGGGCTGGCTGGTTAGCTCAGTTGGTTACAGTGTGGTGGTAATAACTCCATGGTCCAGGGCTTGATGCTTGTTCCAGCCAGCCACCAAAAAAAATAAATAAATAAAATAAATAGAACAAAGTCAGCAGAAATATAATGCGCAAAAGTCCAATTTTTCTTTTTCTTATATTAAAATCTTTAATTTTGTGATATGATATGACTAAGATCTGAGCTGCATTTGAATCTAGTGTAGTCTCTGCCACAAAACAGACGTGTGACAGGGTTTATCAACAGAATGAATATTTTAGGGTTTGGGTGAAGTTTATATATACCTATTCATTAAGGCAAAAGATGCAGTTTTTAAAATATCCTTCATCATTATGCTAATTTTTTTCTTTTTTGCAGTATATATCTCAGGGAAAATTACTAATTTATTGTTGTTCCACAATGACTTGACTTTAACTTTATTCCAGATAAGCAAAATTTTGTAATCAAAACACTATTTAAAAGGGCAACTTGGGGGCTGGCCAGTTAGCTCAGTTGGTTAGAGCGCAGCCTTATCATATCAAGGTCCTGGGTTCAGATCCCCATACTGGCCAGCCACCCCAAAAAATTAAATAAAAGAGCAACTTAGCTGAAGGGGGAGGGGTAGAGATCTGTTTCCTAAACAGATCTCTAATAAGAGGTTAGGCATTAGATCTGTGTTCTTTATAATTAAAAGGTGTTATAACAGATATGTCAAATTTTCTCAAATCTAAAATCTGGCCCACTTCCTTCTTCCATTTTAAGTCCATGAAATTGAGAAATGTCTTTTCTCCCTTCTCCCAGAAGGGCTGCAAGTAAGTTGGTGGATTGACAATTGATGGCATCTTAGAAGTGAGTAAACAGTATTTCCAAATAGTAAGATGATACTTGCAATTGTTCACATCTGAGAAATAATGTAGTATCTACAGCTGTACAGATATAGTAGTAGTAGCAGTCTTTAGATAATTATAGTCAAATTTAAGTAAACTTTCCGTAGTCTAACGTCTTTCTGTAACAGTCATCTATCTTCAAGGAAAGTACCACAGAAGCTGCTTGCAAGTCTGTTTCTTCATTTATAGAAACCAAATCATAAATATTAAATGCTTATGGTTTTTCTTTGATGTTTGATAGGGTTCTAGATTTCTCAAAAGGCACTCTTTAAATAAAACCATTTTAGGGCCAGCCCCGTGGCTCACTCGGGAGAGTGTGGCGCTGGGAGCGCCGAGGCTGCGGGTTCGGATCCTGTATAGGGTTGGCTGGTGTGCTCACGGGTTCGGATCCTATATAGGGATGGCCGGTGTGCTCACTGGCTGAGTGCAGTGCGGGTGACACCAAGCCAAGGGTTATGATCCCCTTACCAGTCACACACACAAAATAATAATAATAATAATAAAACCATTTTATTAAGCTTGAAAAAGAACGTGGTAAAGTACAGCAGAGTTTACAAAAATAACACATAATCTGTGAAAAGTTTGAAAAGCTCAAAAGAAAATGGAATTCAAGTGGTAAAGAACTAAATACATTTTAATATCTGGGAATCCAAGATCTTTTTGTTACACACAGTCAAGAAACACAGTTCCTCTCCAGCCTCTACCCCTAAGTATGGCTTTTTATTCAGCATTCATTTTTAATTTTTTAAAAAGATAAAAAAGCCAGTATTAGTAAATAAAAGAATAATCACCTCTCTCATGGTCTCTTCAAATTTTATTTAAACAAAACAAAGACAAAGAGTGATCAGAAATTTGATAATGGCCGATTTTAGGCCTTTTTTTGTTTTTTGATAAGTAAAAATAACAGCTAATGAATATTATGCAAGTTTCAACTGAAGATCTTCCATTTCCAGTTCTCACTGGCAATCGATCAGAATTTATTATCCTTGTTCAAAAATGATCTCACATGAAGTGATACTGCAGTCCTTATGCAAAAATCACTCCGAAGTCTGTATCATTATAAAAGTGTAAAGACGAAAGCATAAATGTCAACATTTTGGCATTATTCAAAGGAAGACACTGAAAATTAGGGCAGGGTATTTTTAAACCAACGGACTTGTAAACCTATACCTGGTATAAAAAGTTCTGGCTTACTTTGCCAACAGTCATCTGTTGCAAATGCTTCAAGAGAAGAGCTGCTGGAAAAAACACATCGAGTGTAGAAGATGTGTTCAAAAATAGAAAATACTACCCTTGAACTATGAACTCTCTTCGAAGGAAGTTTTTTTAAAAAGTTTTGTCTTTGGAATCTTTAAAAGTGGACTGGAAAATACAGAAAATGGAAAATACTTTATGTGCTTTCAGTATAAGGTCTCTACTGTAACTGTTCATTACAAGGAGTATGTAGGACAAGGCTAAAGACTGAAGCAAGAGGTAAGAAGAATTTCACTTAAACAGCACAAACTTAATCATTGAAAATTTTAGTTATGTTATTTCATTCTGAGATGATAGTTTACAAATCAGTTAATGAAAATTGGTGTGTCTACATGAAAGAAATTTACTTGCTTTAAAACAAGTGTTAAAGTATTTGTATGCAAACAGCATTTTTAAAGGCCTACTTAATCTGTCTTACAGGAAAGTGAAAAAAGATTAAATTTGTTATTATAGCTTTAAAAGTTGTGTCTGCTTTAATTTTGATACTTGCAGAAACATGTAAACTGCACCAATACAGTAATAAAATATTGAATGGTAAACTGTGTATTACTTGCACAAAAAAGGTATATATTAATATAATATGGACAGGGTAGCAACAATAGTACTAAACATCCACGATGAATCAATTTTTACTGCACTTGTCAGCAACCTGCATTATTTGTCTTAAGCTTGGGTTTTTAAAAATGTCACTTAGGGTGATTAGCACATGGAAAATTAAACTATAAGTTTATTTTTTTCTGTAGGGTGTAATCATTTTCTTGCGGCATTTAAATAATTATCCCTAATCAGATTTTAAATTTAGCAGTGAAAAAAAAAAATACACAAACTGGAAAGTGAAACCTTCTCAATACTGACATAAAACAAAAACGAAACTGAACAGCAAAAGATGGGAGGGGAAGAGGACGGTATAAGAGGAAAGAGAAAAAAAAAAAGATATCAAACAGTAGTTATGTAAAAATTGGCAATTTGTACCAATTTTCTTAAATGATAAAACAGCTTCTCGGTCAGAATTTTATAGATACTTATGAAAATAATCAATTTCAGAGCTTAGCGTTTATTCCTCTATCCTTCCCACCCTCACTGCCTCTAATATCTAATAGCATTTTTCAAGACGAGTAAACCAAGGCACATGAGAATTGAGTAATTTATACTGATGACCCTTATGGCACTCTGAATTCTGTCCTTGAATTTGTCCTAGAACAACAGCATAGGTGGTAAACAATATCCAGAGATGCAGGGCTTGGATACAAGCTGCCAACAGAAAAAGCAAACTGCTTTAAGAAACAGTCTGCTGCATGATCTAATTTTTCTAATTTAAAGAAAAGAAAAAGAACTATCTAAAGTGTGGAGAATTCAAATATTTAAATCTAACTTAGCCATAATATTCTAGACTTTTACTGTAATATATGTGTTTGTTTTTTAATATCCATGTTCGAATCCAAATTTTCAATACACAATTTGTTATAAATCAATAATACAGCTTTTATCAATTCATAAAACCTACTAGTATAATCCCATTAATAATATCCTGGGCAAAGCTTGGAGGCACAAAATAAAAATCAATAATCCTTATTACTAGCCATAGAAAATTGTTCCTAATCCGAGTGACACAAAGCATGTGGCTATCAGCAAAATTGAGTCACACAGCAACTGAATGAACAACAAAATCAGATCTTACAGTGTCTTCTCCCAACTTGGAAAGAGATTTCTGAAGGTACTTTACTTTTTCTTAACATCTCATGTCAAACAAGAAACTCTTAAAATTACAACATATAAAATGTAATTTCTGAAACTTAAGACACTTCCAAGTTATGCACATTCATATCTTTGCAAACTATAAAGAAGTTGTACATTATACTGGATCATTCTACTTTTATTTCCTAAGTTTGTTTTTTAAAATGCCCCAAATTTCAAAAGATACTGAATCAAATAAGAGTCATATGAAGTTAAACAAGAGAAACTTACATGTATACAAGAACTGTACACACTTACCCTGAAGGTAACCAGACAAGCTACGCCAGCGAAAGAAAATTCTTCCTGTCTGAGAAGTACTAATATAGCACAAGGTGCAACTGAGGGCGGGTCCAAAAGCCTTGACTAAGCCCTATGCAAAAACCTTGTGACGTACTGCACTACTGCACGGTGCTTTATTATGCTCTGGGTTACAGCCTTGCTAGCTCTGAGCTAGTCACTAATCAGTCTACAGAACATAATCAATTGAAATCACAGGACGGGGCTGGCCTGTTTGTTAGCTCAGATGGTTAGAGTGTGGTACTGATAACACCAAGGTCCAGGTCCCTGTACCAGCCAGCTGCTAAGCAAAAACAAAAACAAACAAAAAAGAAATTACATGATGGTTAAGAGGAGGTAAATCTATACCATTAGAAAGAACATAGGCAACTGGCTCTGCAAAAAAAAAAAAAAAGGAACCTCTACATTAACACTTAAAAACATTCCTTTCCTGATGGTGTATTTTGGTTTGTCAGTGTACTTGTGATATGTGCACTTTTCTGTATGAAAACAGTATTTCAGTACAAAGTGAAAAAGGTTAGGTTGTGTTTGCCAGAGCTGGGGGGAGAGGGATGGACAGTTATCACTCAATGAGTACAGAGTTCAGTTTTTGGAAGATGCAAACATTCCGGAGGTGGACGGTGGTGATGGCCGCACCACAGTGTGAATGCACATAATGTCACCGAACATTCACTGGTTCACAGTATCACAGGGCAGTGGGATTTAAAGTGATTTGTATGTTTTTCTTCATATTTCCCTGTAGTTTTAATAAACTTTAACAAGTCCATGCCATAAAATCCAAAACCCATGCAAATAAATTTTTATTTTTAAAAAATTGAAAAAAAGTGTTCCTTTCCTGTTAGAAATAAGAGCAAACTGTTGTGAAGAAAACGATTTTATTTTTTAAAGGGAACCAGTCTTGTTTTTAACCTGAGTAGTAGGATGGCAATATGCTAATATCATGTGTCAGGGCCTGATAAGTTAGGCCATGGGTTCTGGGAAGCTTTATCATTAAGAACATGGCTAAGCTACAATTATGTCAATAAACTTTTAGATCAGCTTTCTCTCTGTTGTGCTCAGAGAAATCTAACCCAGGCAATGATTTCAGTAAACTCTGTGAAGTACTAGTCTCTATTAAAAGCAACACAAAAAATTGAGAAATCACTTCTAAAAAAGGTCCCTAACAAATTAATTTAGGCTCTACCAAATATGAAATTGTTGGCATTGCTATCTTCTTTCAATAAGATGTGAGGAAATTCACAACAAAACTTTCCTCTAAGAGGAAAACCTATTATATCTAATTAGTAATGAAGGCTCAAGGGCAGCAAAGGTGCTCCATTTTGAAAATATTTCTGTGTTATGAATGAAAATGATGACTCAACTATCCTTTAATATATTACTATAGTTAGCAATGAAAAGAATTTTAAGTGTATCACTTTGAAAGATGACTCACAGACAGATCACCTTCAACAACAACAAAGAATGTTGGAATTATAGTTCCACGACCTTTTTGGAAGGCTACTTAGAAATGCTATTATTAAAAACCTTAGAAATATACATTCCCTTTGACAAACCAATATTGTGTCTAGTAATTCATCCTAACAAAATAAGGCGGTACACAAAGATTTAGTTGCAAGGATGTATAGACAGACCACTTTATGGCATGAAAACAAAGCGGGCTAGTATCATGTCAAGACAAGTGTTAGTCTCTAAGGATGAGTGATTTTTGGCTGTGCTGGTGTTCCCTTGTCCTGGTTGTCTGATACTAAGGACAGCAAAGAGAGAAGATATGGGTATTGCTTCCTGCCTATAAGGGACTTCTTCATCTTTTTAATTCTACCCACTAACTATTTGTATGTGGTAGGGGTGAGGGTTGGATGGGGTGTCTGCTGGGGTGTCCCTTGCAAAGGGATTAACATTTATTGAGTACTTTCTTACCCTGTTTGTCAGAGTCCTGGAAGCATACAATGGCTCTTTACATACCTACCCTTTTTTATACATAAGAAATCTAAACTCTAGAGAAGATAAATCACTTATAACAGTACTTATGTGACTTATGTACAAGAGCTGGATCTTTCTCTTTTAACTATATCATGCTGTCTCTAGGCAACAGTATACACAAAACACTTACATGAGAGGGCTTGAGAAGTCTAGGAATAAGAACGTTTTGAAAATATGCCACAGGAAAGGAACAAGGATACAGGCAAAGCACTGAAACTGAATTTTGTTTCAAATAGCTCAAGGATAATGTTTTTTTTGTGTGTTTTGAGTTTTGAGAAGGGATAGAAAGGATCTAGGAGTAAGAAGTCATAAAGATAGGTTCTTTAGCAGCATAATGGACTTTCATCTCTGTACTCAATGACTGGGTCCTGTTGCCTTGGAGTTTCTTCACTCTTTAGCTCCCAATGGAAAACTACAGATCTCAAATTTGTATACCAAAGAGCACAGAATTTCTCACACAGAACCCAAATCTTTGGAAGATTATTTTCCTTCTCTTGTAACACTGAAACTGGGCGCACATCAGTGGAGAAAGGGATACCCACTTGTATTTCTGAGTAACCAGTTAGAGTTGAGATACTGTCAATTATTCAATGAACCTGAAAAGCTAAAAGTTATCACTTTGTATTTTGCTATCAAAAAGTTTCTCAGAAATTCCAAATAACAAAAGAGACCACAGAAAATCAAATTAAGTTTAACCTTAATAAAGTTTCTTTTTTTGTCTTTAATATTGTAATAGGGAAGTAAAGGGAATAAAAGTATCACATTAATTAACAGCTGTATGTGAAAGAAATCACATCATAATCCCATATAAAACCTGCAGTAAGTATAGTTATTTCACAATAATCCAATCTAAGACTTAACTGCTATCTCACAGTTGGGTTACGAAAATCCAATTATCATTCCAACAAAGAATGTATTTTTAAACTTAAATCTGAACTTGACTAACACCCTTGGAAGTTATTCCAAACAAAACAATGAAGCCATATAAGGAAGACAATTCAGTTGGAGGTGAGATGCAAGTCTCTCTATACTGACTCTTGCAAAACTTGTTCCTGCTAAATGCTGCATGATGTAAATAGAAGTTTTTTTTTTTTTTTAAACATACAAAAACATCAATCTAGGTATTTGACTTCTCTTCAAACCTTCCTGAAGAAGACAACAGTAAACTGACTTCAATACCGTGACTGTTCAAAATAGAATTGAAACAAGGTACTGTAAATGTTTATCTCAACACAGTATTCCTGGGGGAAAAAATGTTTATATGAATATGGCTTAAAATGTATAAGTAAGGACCAGAAACAGAGAAAACAATGCATTACTATATTTTTTGAAAATGAATGGCAAATGAAGATTATCTCTCAGGTTTTATATCATTTAAAATCATTGTAAACACTTAGAAAGATTAGTACTAATTCTATTTTTCCACGAAATTTTTGAAATACCCTCATATATGCCAATTGAGGAAAACATACTGTTTCTATCTCAATGCATTTCTTAAAAACTGTGCAAAAATCTAGACTGAGTAACCTAATATTCAGAAACTTAAATGAAGTTCTTTAACATGGATTATATCTTTTTTACTTTCTTACTTAAAAAGCATTAAATTCTGTAGTTTAAACTCTTTTTAGAGGAAAAATAAGTTTATGTTGCAATAGGTAGGTCAGGTTCAAGAAAACAGGATATAAGACAATAACGCAAATGAGGGGAGTCTTTCCTAGCTCTCCTTTCAAATGCACTATGTTCTCATATTTCAAGATGCTTAGCACCAAAATTGTTGTTTCCATTTTATCACAGATGGATCTCTGTGCTTGAAATGGAACAAGATGAAAAGCTTTCTGTTTTAATTTTGGACTCCTTGCACATCACACAGTTGGTTTTCTGTCTACTGAACAGAAACAACACAGTTTAGGATTGCTACTTTGTTATAGGTTATATTAAAAATGGCAAAAAGGTTATGCAATTTAAGCTTTTATTATTGGTGCACTATATCTACTACATTTGAATAGAGAGTACAAAGTGAGACTCGACTTACTCTCCACCACTTCCTGCTGTGCCCGAAAAACACATTTAAAAAATAAGGCAAAAAAACAATGAAGAAAATTATTTTGATATTCAAATTCATAAACTAATAACTAGGAACTAGTAGCGAATTATTTGAAATTATATGATGGATGAGTGGGTAATAATGTGAGTTTTAATAGTATACAAACAGAAAAAACTGCAAAATGTTGTACATGCCCTTTGACCCAGCAAATCTATTTAAACAAATAATGATGGACATGTACAGACACTGCAAAGATGTTTATTGATCCATTATTTACCATAATGAAAAGCAGAAAACAATCTAAATGTTCAATAATGAAGAACTGGCTAAGCAAATTATGATATCCATGTGATATAATAACTAATATAGTCATTAAAGTATAAGTATAAATCATCAAAGAATAAATTAATAAATGAATAATCTTGTTAAAAGCAATGTTATAATATGATCTCCTTTGGGGGAAAAACTGTACATAAAAAGAAAGGAAGTACACTTGCTAAAATACAGTTTTTTAGGTGATGAAAATTATAGATTACTTCTTTTTTCTCATCTAGATTCACTGACTTTTATATCAACATGTATTATATGAGAAATAGAAAGAGAATCAAGGGAAAATAAAGTAGGTAAATAATTAAAAATGAACAAATTCCTTACAACAAGCTGGATCATAATTCAGGTACTCATGAATCCTTAATTATTAAAACTTCCCTAAAGCTGAGTCACATGATCAGAAATCTATGAATGTGAATCCCATAAGTTTATTTTTTAAATCTATAGTAAATCACATGATCTGTACTCATTGTAAGTATAATAGAGGGGATTCAAAAGTGAGTCAAACACATCTGGAAGCTTTATTCTTTATAATAACTCATGTTTCTCATACAATTTTAGTAAAATTAAATTTCAGTAGCTCAAAATGAAATAATTATATATGCCAAGGCTCCAAGACTTTCTGCTCATTCTTTTTTTTTGTTTTTTTTCTTGACCAGTAACGGGATCGCAACCCTCAGTGTCGCGCCCGCACCGCGCTCAACCAGTGAGCGGACTGGTCTCCATATGGGATCCGAACCCTCGACGGGAGCGCCGCACTCCACCGAGTGCGCCACCAGGCCGGCCCGACTTTCTGCTCATTCTAACCATTTTCAACAGTTATGGCAGGCATGCACAGAGCAGGCCCTGTCTTCTAGGGTGCTAAGGTGCCCAGCTTAAAAACTGTTGCTTAGAATTTTCGTTTTTGGTCCTCTTTGCTAAGAAGAGCTATTGAAAAGGTCATAATACTGCAGTTCAGAAGAAAGGAACAGAGATAAGTAATCGAGAAAATGCCTCCTCTTGAAAGGGATGTAGCGCCTGAAACAGAAGCTATAGAAAGATTTAGGAATTGTATAACAAGGGAGTTTAACAAACTATCCGCAGTGTTGGAGAAGGGATGGGCAGAGAGTTTGAAATGTATCACGGTGCTGAAGAGAGTTAATAGAAGATACAAGCTGGATTGTCCACAAAATCAAATTACTGACGTCAATGCAAAACAAAAGAAAATCTCACAGAATGCAAAGAAAAAGGGGAAAGATATCAAGACAAGAAAAGAGGAGAAAAATAGAGACCTAGAGGGCCCGGTCCAGGTGATACAATCTACACAGAACAGGAATACCTGAAACAGAAGACAGAGCAAATGGAGCTGACACAGTAATTAAGGAGCTAATTGAAGAAAATTTTCCAAAGTTGAACACACTAGATCTACAAATGGAAAAGGCACAAAGGGTACCTTTAAAAGTCAATGAAAAGAAAGCAACACCTAGACATAATCTGTTGACATTTTTAAATTTCAAGGATAAAGAAAAAATTCTCCAAGTATCCAGACAGAGAAAGCAAGTTACCTCTAAAGGGGCAAAAGTCAGGCTGACCTCAGATTTTTCTCTTGCAACTCTAAATGCCAGAAGACAATGGAACAATATCTACAGAGTTTTAAGGGAAGATAATTTTGAGCCAAGAATTATACACCCTGCCAAGTTATCATTTCTGTACAAGGGCAAATGGAAGACATTCTCAAACATGCAGAGGTTAAGAGAGTATGTCAACCAAGAATAAGAACCTTCCCTGAAAAGTTTGCTGAATGATTTACTGCAGCAAACAGAGAACATAAACTGAGGGAGGCAATTGTATGAAAGAATTAATGTTTTTCAGTTAGCCTGTAATTGCAAACTTGTCACAAGACACAAATTATCCTGGTCCCAGGAAACCAAAAAATGTATCAATAAAAGCTATACAGATTCCACCCTGAAGCTCATCAAAATCCAGCACAACCCTAAAATAACACCAAGGATGGGAAGAGAAACCAGATTGAGCCTTGGGGAGACCTTGCATCTGGCTCCTGCTCAGAGCCCTCATAGCTCACATCTCCCTTCGTCCTTTCCACTCCCCACATTTCATTCCCTCAAACACCTCTTTAAAAACCCATAGTAAAACTGAGTCTTTGAGATGGTTTTAGTCTGGCCATTCTCCTATTCCATCAATAATTTGACTTTCGGGTTGTTTGTTTTGCATTTGGGGCTGGCAACTGGAGTTGGGGTGGGTCACAGATTTTGGAGAGCCTAAGCCAAGAGCTGAATGCCCTTGGGTAACAGATTTTACCAAGCCACGCCAAACCAAGGTTTTTGTATGGGGCAGGCAGCCAGACTTGGGTTCAGTAACAATATAAGTAAGTTTCATATTGAGATAAGTGTTGCAGACAAAAATAAAACATATACATTCCAATATTTTGGATTGTATAAGCAAAAGAAAAACAGCAAGTTAGAGCACAGCCTTATAACACCAAGGTTAAGGGTTTAGATCCCCATACCAGCCAGCCACCAGAAAAAAAAAGAAAAAAAAGAAAAAGAAAAACAGCAAGGAAACATTAAAATTAGCATAAAATAAATTGACAGAGGTACAGATAAATTATCATACCCATAAATTGGTTAAGTATTCTTACTACAAAGATTCATATTGGGTCAAAAATCAGTTTCTACCTTGTAATTCATTTGTGTAAAACAAAGGATAAAAGGGCTTAAAGGTACCAGGGTACAACCTGGAGTTACCAAAGTACCAAAAGTTCATGGAAAAATAAAATTGAAAGATAATATGAATCTAATGGAAATTATAACTCACAAAGACAGCAACATTTTTTATTAGACAGAATCCAAGCATATAACAAGATAGTTTATATTTACAAAACATACAATAACAGGATGCAACATTTAAGAGACTTATGTGATAAATAACATGGCATTCATATGTAAAATAAGTGTTTTATGTTGATGTGGGTAGTAGTTCTATTGATGTTAAACCAATATACACATATTTTGAAAACACTGTATGTTTAAAATTAGTGTATTTTATGTACTTAAAATTCATTAAGAAATCCTTCAATTAAAGAGAATACATATAGCAAAAAAAATAAAAATAAAAATAAAATAAAACAAAAAACTACTGCTTAAAATTTGGCATAATGATGGACATTTCTTTATATCCTGTCTTTTTAAACTTTAAGAAAGATGCATGATATGACTAAATATTCTGCTCTTATCTCCAAATCTGAGGGTTCAAATGCAATATTGTTCAGAGAAAATTTTTTCAATTCATTATTTAACTGAAGTATAAGAGAACATCTATGATACTACGCGAGCATCATATCTAAAAGAAAATTGGACAAAATTGGCTTTATTAACAGAAGGGAGAAAATAAGAAAATTAACATTTATTGAATAACTACTATATAGTAAGCATTGTTTGCCACTTTATGTACATCATCTCTTTTTAAATCTTAATAACTCAGGAAGACATTTAGAATAGTATACTGTTGGAATTCTCCCAAATATATTTTAAATACCCAGTGAAATAATACACAAACACTAAGACAGAACACCTTCTTAATTAAATACCCTGAAGAAAACAAGGGTGCAGGAGAATATTTAGGTGAATCATCTCCATTCTAAATAATCAGAAATTGAAACTCAGAAAAGTTAAATATCTTGTCCAAGGCTAAACCCTTAAAATGTGACAGAGCTAAGATCTGAACCAAGGATTAATCAACTACTAAACTCTCAAACCTGACCCCATTCCCTTACAAGATTGTCTAGTGTTCAAACCACAGATTGCATCACTTGTTAAAGGAAGAAGATACAGTATATCATTACTAGATAAACCACAATACTTATAAGAACACAGAGAATTACAGAACAATAATTATGGAACACTAAATAGCTTTATTTACCTATCCTACCAAAATTAGGAACATGTGACAAAATCTCACACACACACACACTCACACACACACACACACACACACACACGAGGGTACTTCAAAAAGTTCGTGGAGGGCCGGCCCCGTGGCACACTCGGGACAGTGCAGCGCTTGGGAGCGCAGTGGCGCTTCCACTGGGGGTTCGGATCCTATATACGGATGGCTGGTGCGCTCACTGGCTGAGTGCGGTGCGGGCGACACCAAGCCAAGGGTTGCAATCACCTTACCGGTCACAAAAAAGACAAAAATAAAATAAAATAAAATAAAAAAGTTCGTGGAAAAATGGAATTAAAAGATAATATGAATCTGAATTGGGGGGGGGATATATATAAAAAAACGGTTGTACACAAAATAGAATAAAGTACCTAGCTTGGAAAAACATAAACATTTTTCAGATCAGCAACACATTCACATCTTCTAAAGTTACCCCTTTTGGGGTAAGAATTTTACTCAAAAGCTTCAGACAGAGCCAGAATCAGATTGAATGTTTTTGGGTTTTTTTTCCCTTTTTGTCTTTTTTCGTGACCGGCAACGGATCGCAACCCTCAGTGTCGCGCCCGTACGGGACCGGGACCGGCAACGGGATCGCAACCCTCGGTGTTGCGCCCGCACCTCGCTCAGCCAGTGAGCGGCTGGTCTGTATGTGGGATCCGAACCCTCGGCGGGAGCGCCGAGGCGGGAGGGCCACCGGGCGGCCCCCAGATTGAATGTTGACTCTGCTACTTAACTAGCTAGTTCCTGAGTGAGTTAATGGAAAATTATGACAATAACTACCAGCTGGACTGTGTCTTAAGGCTTAAATAAGGTAAACATGCAGGGTGTACTTGGTCAAAAATCCATAATGCTTAGGTTCTCAACTTTTCCCTGTTTCCCTTCATCAAAATTGATCTAGTGGCTTATTCCCTTAGAATCCTGACAGTCTGACAGAGAAATCTAGGTAGACTAACAGGTTACGTTGATCTTCGTTCACGGGGGAAGACTGAATACGATGATTTTTTGACTATGGTATTTTGAATCCCTTCCCTAACCTTAACCGCAAATGGCAGGACATTTGAGTTAGGGTTGTGCCATGACACTGATGTGGAAGAGACAGAAAGGGGGCAGGAAGGATCTTGCAGGCACCCACTACCTACTTCCACCTACTTAGGAGGAACTTGCCAAACAAAGGAAGCAACTCACTAACCAACTGATAATTTTGTAATCTACTAGCACCTTGAAAATTAAGATAAACAACATAAATGAAAAAAATGGACAAAATGGCATTTAAGTCATAATGGCAAAAGGTTGTCAAACCTGGTTTAAATGTTACAGATTAATGATTTAAGCAACTCTGAGCGTTAACATGAAAGTGCATAACACAAGAAAGGTAATTTGAGGGCTGGTCAGTTTGCTCACTTGGTTAGAGCACGGTGCTGATAACACCAAGGTCAAAAAAAGCAAACACAGAGGGTAATTTTGAAAAGTAGCACTGTGTCGTAGCAGAGAGAAAAGTCTGCCACCTGCTGACTGAAAAACTGTCGTATATAGACTTCCCTGTTAGTTTTAAGGGGAGGAAAAGAACTATCCAGGTCAATGACATTACAGTTCAAATACGTATTAGACACAGATCACAACCTCCAGGGCGAACGGCAGTCAGGGCCGCGGCGCCCGGAAGCCCCGCCCCCGACGCCCAGAAGCCCCCCACGCGACGCCCGGAAGCCCCGCCCCCGACGTACGGAAGCCCCACCCGCGGCGCCCGGAAGCCCCGCCCGCGGCGCCGCTGCCTGAATCTGAGAAGGAAGGCGCGGGGGCGCTCGCAGCGCGGGGCTGGCCAGGACGTTTGCAGAAGGAATCTAGTTGGAATCACATTGGGTTGCCCAGGCCATCTTATGTTTTCAGTGCAGACCCACTTGCAGGGCCTTCGTTAATACATTTTGATGGCATTAAACTTGATCTCTCCTGAATTTTCCTTAGTTGTTTCTAACGCTGAGGCAAACAGTTTGGAATCTAAAGATTATCTCCATGTTTGTCTTCGAATAAGACCATTGACAGAAAAAGAACATGACTCTAAGGGCTGTATGCACGTTCTGGATTCACAGGCTGTTCTCTGAAAGATCCTCAGAACATCCTTGGTCAGTTTAAGTGAGAAAAGCTCTGGGTAGACGATACAAGAAATTCAGTTTTTCCAAGATTTTTGGCCCAGTAACTACACAGGAGGTAGTCTTTCTTTCAGGGTTGCATATGCAACCTGGGTAAAAGCCCTCGTGAAAGGACAAAGTCGGCTGATTTTTACTTATGGACTAACCAATTCAGGAAAAACATATACATTTCAAGGCACGGAAGAAAATACTGGCATTCTGTCTCGAACTTTGAATTTATTGACAGTCTTCCGAAAAAACTACATACGAGGATGAACCTTAAACCACATAGATTCAGAGAAAACGTACGGTTATCACCAGACCAAAAAACAGATGAAGTTGCTAGCAAAAGGGCATTGCTTCGGCAAATTAAAGAGGCTGTATGCGTAAGGACAACTATGATACTCTTATGAAGTTTAACAAACTCTCTGAATATCCCAGAGTTTGAAGACTCCATGAAACACCGTGAACAAACTAGCTTGAATATGGACAGTAACATAAAGTTTTCTGTGTGGCTTTCTTTGAGATTTACAATGAATGTATTTATGACTTGTTGGATTCTGTATCATCTAAGTTCCAAAAGAGAAAGATGCTGCGCTTTTCCCAAAATGTAAAGGGATATTCTTTCATAAAATATCTACAATGTATTCAAGTGCCTGATTCCAAAGAAGCATAAAGACTTTTAAAACTAGGAATAGGGCTGACCGGTTAGCTCAACTGGTTAGAGGTGGTGTTGCAACACCAAAGTCAAGGGTACGGATCCCTGTACTGGCCACCGGCAAAAACAAACAAAAACTAGGAATAAAACACCAGAGTGTAGCCTTCACAAAACTGAACGATGCTTCTAATAGAAGTCACAGCATATTCAGTATTAGAATATTACAGACTGAAGATTCTGAAATGTCTCATAATTCGAGTCAATGAATTGTCTTTATGCGATTTTTTTTTTTTTTTTTTTTTGCGACCGATAAGGGGATCGCAGCCCTTGGCATGGTGTCGCCCGCACTACGCTCAGCCAGTGAGTGCACCGGCCATCCCTATATAGGATCCGAACCCGCGGCCTCGGCGGTCCCAGCACCGCTGCGCTCCTGAGTAAGCCACGGGTTCGGCCCTCTTTATGCGATCTTGTTGGTTCAGAACGGAGCGTGAAGACACAGAATAAAGGTGAAAGGTTAAGAGAGACAGGGAACATCAACACTTATTTGTGACTCTGGGGAACTGTATTAATGTTTTGAAGAACAGTGGAAAGTCAAAATTTCAACAGTATATGCCTTCCCAGGAAAGTAAACTGACACACTCTTCTAAATGTTTTTTTAATGGTAAAGGGAAAATATGTATGATTGTCAATATTAGCCAGTGTTGTTTTTGCCTGTGATGAAACATTTGGTGTGTTGAAGTTCTCAGCCATCGCACAAAAGTTTGTGTTTCAGACACTTTAAAAGCTGAAGAAAACCAAAACGTGGAAACCGAACTTATTGATGAAAGTTTAGATAAAACATTAGAAGAAGATAAGACTTTCATTAGACACAAGGAGAACAGAGTATGTATTAAGAACTCATACTTCTACGTTTGGCATGTGTAAAATGTTAAAGGATGAAAAAGTTAAATGTTAAACGTAAAAGGATGAAAAGTCTCCTTTCCCAGTCTCATCCTTCCAAGGATGGGCGCTCCCCCCCTCCACCCCCCAGAGTTTCTGATTCAGTAACATCTGGGGTGGGGCTAGGTCATTTGCATATGTAACAAGTTTCCCCTTCATGATGACTCCACTGGTCTGGGACCACTCTTTAAGAACCATTGGTGTAAAACACTAGCATGTGGGATCCTATATTTCAAAACAAGGTTTTGCCCTCTAGTTGTCACAGTTTATATAACCAGCTTTTATAAACCTTAGCCAGGTTGAAAATTGCTCTTTTTTGCCAAAAAAAAAAAAAAAAAAAAAACCCACTCCTTGCCACCAAATCAATGACTATTGGTAATCCAAGTGAAGAAGGTGAAAGGATCTAAGGATGTGATGGCTTTTAGCCAGAAAACAGTTTTTGGATAAATTTAAAATATTAATGTCTAGTTCAAAGGTGGCTCCATCTGCTGCATAAATGAATTCACAACAAAAGGAATAAGAAAAAAAAATTGGGGGCCTGCCCGGTGGAGCACTCGGTAGAGTGCGGCGCTTGGGAGCGCGGTGGCGCTCCCGCCGAGGGTTCAGATCCCATATAGAGACCGGTCCGCTCACTGGTTGAGCGCGGTGCGGGCGCGACACCGAGGGTTGCGATCCCGTTACCGGTCACGAAAAAAGACAAAAAGGAAAAAAAAAATTGGTAAAACTAAAACTGTTCTAGGAAGTAACTGTTTCTAGCTAACATAAAAATGGCTCATTAGATAAGAGATCAAACTTTTCATTAAAGTTGAAAATGTGGTTAACTTGTGGCATGAGGATAATACACAGGAAACGTGACAAATGTGATTTGAAAGGACAAAGTCATATGCCTGATACAAACATTTTCATATTTGCAAATTTGGGAATTCAAGATGATCTTGGATATATCTTTTGCCAATGTTAAGTTTATGTATTTCTCTTATTTTATAATATATTTTATTCAAACTGGATCAATCATGACTGTCACCTCTCAAATACCACCAGAGCCATGACTCATTACCCAATGTCATCTCCTATTTCTTTGAACTGCAAACAGCCTTTTGCTGGTCTCTCTCCCAACACTTACATTCATTCATTCCTGGAGTACTGCTAGGACTTTAGCTTTTATGCTAGTTGTGACACATCACTGAGAATCTACCTTCTAAACCTCACTAGAATGAATGCATGAATGCCGTGGCATATCTTGAGAACTACTTTAAATCTACATATTTCAGGTGCGAGTGAATATATCTCTACTCTTGAGGTAGACAAAAGACAAAAGCTATTCTGAATTTGTGTTCTCTTCTGCCGTATTACTGAGTACCTAATATTCTCTCCTTCGTTCTTACCAGTAAAATCTCAGTTTTGTTGGAGGGTGGCAATGTGTTAAAGCAAAAAAAACTCCGCAGCTTTACTTACATTAGGGTGGACATATAACTCTGTTCTCTCCAATGACATGGAAGCAGAAAATTCAGCTTGACCTAAATAAGCATCCTCCTTCCTACTTCCTCCTCTCTGCTGCCTGGAACATGGAAATGTTGGCCATGACCGCAACAGCCACCTTGTGACCATGAGAAAAGCCAAGAAAGTTTCAAAGATCTGTGCCTTGATATCCTTGTACCCCCAGTTAATACCAGCAACTGCCTGCTTTTTATTTTTATTTTTAAATTTTTATTTTTTATTACTTATTTATAGGGGAGGGCACCTGGAAGTACAGGGATCCGAACCCTTCACCTTGGTGTTATAACACCACACTCTAACTGGCCAGCCTCTGCCTGCTTTTTAGATTTCTCATTCCATTAGAAAACTAAAATCTGTATTGTTTACTGAAGCCACTGTTTTGGGTTTCTCTGTTTCTCTTAGTCAAGTGCAAGTATTAAAAAAAGGGAGACAAAAATATATGTATCTATTCAGGCCCTCAAAGACCATACACAACAGTAAACAATATAAGACCCTATATAAATTGCTAAATTATGGGAAATCATCAGAGAAAACGTTTCACAAAACAAATCAAGAATTCAAAACATTCTGCTCCTTTGCATGAAGGAAAAAAAGGGAAAAAAAAAGATAAAAGAACTTAAAACAAGTCCTAAAAGGTCATAAACCTTATGACTAGTATAAATTAGATAAAAGTTGAGATACAGAGATATTCTTAAAGTCTTTATCATAGTGTTTATTTACTAAAGCAGTTGTTTAAATCTTAGTCTGCCACCCCTCTTCTAAATATAGACTCAATAGTGGGCTTTCGACTCAGTATAGTACTTAGAGAACATCCGATATTATCTTAAAGTGGAAGAAGTTTTTGTTAGAAATTTATCTCCTGGAAAGAAACACTATACTAAAGTTTCAAAAAACAGCACCAGCTATTTAAGGAGTAATAGCTGATGTTCACAAGGAAACCATAAATAGTTGAGATGTTTAAATTAGAAATGACAGTTTTTAACAGGTTGGGGAGGTTCCAGTGACAGTTCCATCTCCCTCATCTTGCTGTCCAAATAACTTCCTACCCTCCATATTGCTCTTTAATGAATAATGTTAGGACTACACGTGTGTTCTGGTGTTGTGCTTGCATTTTACCTCACTGGACAGATAGTCCTGCTTGAGGGGGGGTGGATTAATAAAGGCAATGAGAAGAACTGCATAAAATTAAGTCATCTTATCTTTTCTGGGGGATAGTTTAAGAAAAATGAGAAATTTGCTGATAAAATACAGAATTAGAAAAAAACAGAATTCTGGGAATGCAGGAGAAATTTAAAAAGCAGTTGATTATATAATAGGTTGGGAAGGAGACACCATTTAACAGGAAAAATCAGTTCAACTGGACAGAAGTACAAAATGAAGTAGGTAGGGGCAATTAATGTAACGCTGTAAATAAGATATAATGTAGACAAGAATATGCAGAATTCGGGGGTTGACCAGATATAATGTAGACAAGAATATGCAGAATACGGGGGTTGACCTGTTAGCTCAGTTGGTTAGAGGGTGGTGCTGATAACACCAAGGCCCAGGGTTCTACCCCTGTACCAGCCAGCTGCCAGGAAAGAAAAAAAAAAGAATATGCACAATAAGTAACTATATGTAAAACAATATGAGCAGCACACTCAGAGAGAGAGAGACAAGCTCCATATTCCCTTCAACAGGCACCTGACCACTAGTGTCTCTGGCCCTTGCCCTGCTAGCTCCTCTGGAATTTTGCTCACTTGATTATTCCCGCTCCTCCTCTCTCACATCTTTTTAATCACTTGCTTTTCAGTGCTCCTCTGCTCATCAGCGTGCTCATGTGTCAACCATTCAGAAACAAAACAAAACACCTGTCCTAACACCATTATTTCCTCTACTTAAGTTGCTTTCTGGTTTTCTTCACTTTGTCATTCTTCCAGTGGCTGCTCAACTCACTGCTACAATAGCCTTTCAGTCCAACTTCTGACCTTAGCGCAGACTGACACTGCTGGTTCTGCCCCTTCTTTTGGAAACATTTCCTGTTACTCCACCTCTGACAGCTTTCTACTTTCCTTGCTGAACACCCCTTAAATGCTGGCATTGCCAGGTTTTCTCTTTTCTTCTTGCTGTAAAACTACGGATGACAAACCATACCCATTCCCATTACTACTGTCGAGGCCAGGCATTTTGGAAGAGATTCTTTCTAGCCCCAGTTTATCTCCAGAGCTCCAGCTTTACATTTTCAGTTGCTAATAACAATAGGTAACATATACTGGTTACTGTGGACCAGGCCCTTTTCTAAGCCCTTTACTTACATTAATTCATGGACATTTCTACTTGGCTATTCCTTGATCATCTCAAATTCAATATGACTTAAAGTGAACTTATTATTCTACATTTTCCTACCTCCTTGCTGTTCTTCAAACCTGCCCCCCCCCACCCCATTTACTATCTTGGCTAATAATAGTAACCAGAATCAGTGTTTATCTGGTAAATTTAAAGTCATTCCTGCCTGTCATTAATACTTTATTTAATGATTGTAAGAAATAAGCTCTCAAAGACAGTGACTATTTTCAAGGCACTAGGTTATTTCATTTAGTTTTCACAACTACCCTGTGAAGCAGGTACTATTATTACCTCCCAACTAATATGTGAAGAAATGGAGACTCAGAGAGGTTAAGTAACTTGCCCAAGGTCACGTGGCTTGATAAATGAGAAAGACTAGATTCAAAGCTGGGTTTGTATAACTGTAGCATCTGTGCTGTCACAAAGTCCTGTTGCTCTAAATGGTAACATATTTAACAAATAAAATATGAACTATGGCTGGCCGATTAGCTCACTTGGTTACAGCACAGTGCCAGCACCACCGAGGTCTGGGGTTACATCCTGATACCGGCTAGCTAAAAGAAAGAAAGAAAGAAAAAGCAAACAAACAACAAAAAAAACTACAATTATACCTTATTACTTTTTACCTTACTACTATATTTTACTCTTTCAGTTATGTAACATCATAAATGGTTACTCTATTTCTGCAATGTAAAACTAAAATATGAATGTGCCAAATCTCACTATTTTTTTGGTCATTTCTGAAACTGCAGGTAAGGCTCTTCCCAAAACATCAATGACATCTTAAGTAACACGAGAGGAATACTATAAAGCAAACCGGAAGTAAATATTCAATTCACTCAGAGAAGAATGCATTAGGGAGGAAAAAAACCCAGATGATGGTAAAAGTCAATATATGACTTTGTATATTCTTAATAACTAGAGTGTGAATTAATCTTTTTAATGAATGGAATTTAAGACATAATTACAATTTAATGTAACTTATCCAAATTATATTTTATATAAATCATAAATATCAGACCCTTTACCAACATTTTCAACCTTTTCTTTTGAAAAAGCACAAAAACCCTTTGCTTGATTGTTTTTCTGATTACAGCCCCCTAATTCATTCCTTTTACAAAAAAACTTCTCAAATGAGTAGCCTACATTAGCTACCCTACCGTTCATTCACTCCACTAAATTTCTGATTCACTACTCCCCCCTCTCCCATAATTGGATATTCACTCTTTTTCTTCACTATTATCTTACCTTTTGGCTTTGGTAAAGCTACACACTACTCCTAAAGTCATACTTCCTCAATTTTTTTTTTCTCCAGCTCCATAACAGAATTTTCTGCAAAATTCAGATCTTGGCCTTTAGCTCTTCTCTCCTTGGAACACATTTTAACTTCTATGTAGGTGACTCCCAAATACTCATCTCCATTTCTCCGTAGCATAGTCCTGTCTCTAAATGCCTGACGGACATTTCCACATGAAGTTTTGTTGGGAGGCGCCCTCCCACAAGAAATGCACTTACACGCCACTCGTGCAGAAAAGGCCAGTTTATTCACTCCAGCTGGCCAGCATCCGTCTCCCAAGGGGCAACCAAGGAAGAGCGGTGTCAGGCCTTGGTCTTGTGGGGTTTTTAAAGGCAAAACCTACATCCCGTTGGCACACGGGTTTGTCCAGGTGCACAAAGCAAGCTAGGGAGCTAGGTCACAGAGGCCAGGAATGAGCTGTTTGAGCAATCAAGCATACAAGTTTTCATTGTGTATGGTTCCTGATCCCATGTGATAATTCACTGTGTATGGCTCCTGTTTCTATGCAACAGCTAATGGTTTCTATGAGAAGGTTAACAGTTTCTCATGCAGAAGGGGGGGGGGGAGCCTGCAGGTCAGACAGGGGGTAAAATGGAGTTACTTAGGTCAAGCAAGCAATTCTACAGAAACAGATAGCATACATTATGACGGTGTAGGGAGCTCTATTTCATTCCCAAGTCCTCTTTAGAAAGGAATCAAACCCTTGATTCATTGGTACTTAATGTGTTGTACTTAGTATGTAAAACAAGGAGTTTGACTGATTGTTCATTCACCAAGGTGACCAGGAAAAAGATTTTTTAAACCCATTTTTATTATTACTATATGACTCTTCTCTTTCTTTAATGTGTTTTCTGACTAATATAAGGCTGTTTCTAATAACACTTGAATGGTTGGTATGGAAGCAACAGGTTTCCCTAGAGCCATGTACAATCCACCTTGTTAGTCTGACTGTGTGGATTATGTACGGGTGCAGCTACTGCTGCACATTCAGATAGGTACAGCCTCTGTGTAGGACACAATGACCACAGCAAAGAGGAAAAAATTAACTTTTTACAACATTGTCAGATTGACCACTTGGTGTAAATCTTTTTATCAAAGCACTTTACATTTTTAAATTGTTATTTAATTGGAAAAACTCTCAATAAACTAGGAATAGAAAGCACCTTTCTCAATCTAATAAAGTGCATCTATAAAAAGCCCACAGCTAACATCATACTTAATGGTGAAAAACTGGGTGCTTTTCCCATAAACTGAGGAATAAGGCATGCATGCCCATTCTTGCCATTTTAATGCAGCATTGTATGGGGCCAGCATTGTATGCTAGCCAGTCTGCTCATGACACAGAAGGAGGTCCAGATTGGAAAGGAACAAGTAAAACTCTCTTTATCCATAGATGGTATGGTCCTGTGTGTAGAAAATACTGGGGAATCCACACAAAAAGCTACTAGAACTAAACATGTTTGGCAAGTTTGAGGACCTGAGATTAAAATGAGAAAAGCAATTGTACTTCTATACACTAGTAATGAACAGTCTGAAAATGAACTTAACAATTTCATTCACAATAGCACTGAAGAGAATAAAATGTTTAGGAACAAATTTAACAAAAGCATGTAAAACTTGTCTGTTAAAATCTACAAAATAATGCTAATAGAAATTAAAGACAATCTAAATAAATGCACAGACATTTCATATTCATGGACTAGAAGACAATATTGTTAAGATGTCAATCTTTCCCAAATTGATCGACAGATTCAACGTAACCCCTCTCAAATTCCAGGAGGCCTTTTTGCAGAACTGACCAATTGCTTTTGTCAGTGCGTAGGCCTCTCTGATCAAGGGGTGAATCGGGCATATTACCTGTTGGAGGGCCTGAAGAGACTGAAGAAGGTTATGGTTAGTGATTTCAGCACGTTTATCATCTTTGAGGTGGGGCAACAGAGAAGGGGTAATTCCTTATATGTAGGGGGTGCATTTAGCCCTTAGGAGAGCAAAGGGAAGGAAGCTCACCCAGTTCTTGCTAGTTTCTAGTTTTAATTTGGTAAATGTTTCTTTTAAAGTCTGATTCATTCATTCTACCCATCCTGAACTTTGTGGCCTATAAGTATAATGTAAATTCCAATTTATTTTTAATGTTTTAGCTACTAATTGGGAAATTCATGCTGTGAAAACTGGGCCATTGTCAGACCCCAATATTGCAGGAAGGCCAAATCTGGGGACAATTTCTTGTAACAATTTATTTAGTGTTATCTGAGTGGTTTCAGTTTTGGTAGGAAAGGCTTCTACCCATCTAGAAAGTGTCTATGAACATCAAAAGGTAGCGATGCCCATACTGTCCAGGTTTTACCTCAGTGAAGTCAATTTCTCCGTGTTCACCAGGGTTGGTTCCTTGCATTCTGGTTCCAATGGGCAGCCTTGATTTTGTCCCTGGATTTATTTGTGATCTGGTAACAATGTCTTTTGTTATTTTGTCAAGATTTTGAATGTAACAATATTTTTTTAAAGTTCAGTTAATTTTGTGGATCCAAGGTGTGTTCCTTGATGTATCTGTTTAATCAGCCATCTGCCTAGAGCCTGTGGCAAATAAATCCTGTGGTCTGGCAGAATTTTCTAATTCATGGCATTGTTGGAGGCTTTTAAGATCTTCGCATGTTTTTCTTCTTCTTTATTATAATGGGGAGTCGGAGGCAATTGAGGTGCTCAAACAACTATTAAAGAGTCAAATGACCCAACTGGTTTTAATGTGGTCTCTTTGGCAGTCAAATCTGTAGCAGCGTTGCCTTGGGACTTTAATGATTATCTTTTTGGTGCCCCAGACGATGTATGATGGCCACTCTTTCTGGATGCCATATGGCCTTAAAGAGGGCTAGTATTTTTGCTTTATTATTTATTTATTTATTTTCTGATGTTAATAGTCCTGTTTGTATAAAACCCCGTGAACATGGGCAGTGGCAAAAGCATATCTGTTGTTAGCATATATGTTAACAGTTTTATCTTTTCCATGCTTTAAAGCCTGTGTTAGGGCTATGAGTTCAGCCTTTTGAGCAGATGTTCTTTGGCTTAAGGCTTGAGCCCAAATGACCCGATGTAAAGTTACCATGGCTGTCCCGGCATACCTGATTCCATTGGAGATGAAACTGCTTCCATCAGTGAATAGCATTTCATTAGGCTCTGTCCAGGGCACATCAGTCAGGTCCAGCCAGAGGCCTTGGAGAGTCTTGATTGTTTCGAGGCAGTCATGGACAGGCTCGGTTGGCTTGTCATCCCGGAGGAGGGTAGCCGGATTCAGAGCCATGGTTTTTAGGGGCTGATCTAGAAGTAAACCCTGACAGCCAACGTTCAAGTGCACTTTGTAAGAGAGTCTGTACAGAGTGGGGGGACCACTAAGCATATGTCTTGTTGGCCTCTTTTACCAGTAAAGCAGTTGCCGTTATGGCTCAGAGACAGGTTGGCCATCCTGTGGCTACACTGTTCAACCTCTTGGAGAGGTAGGTGATAGGCCTCTTCCATGGTCCCAGGGCTTGGGTGAGCACCCCCTTGGCAATGTCTCACATCTCAGCAACAAACAGGGTAAAGGGCTTCATCAAATAAGGTTGGGGAATTTGTAAATCCTTGGGGGAGGTGAATTCAAGTTAATTGTCCAGAGTATCCTCCCCCAGGGTCAGTCCATTCAAAGGCAGAGAGAAGTTAGCTTACTTTGGCCAGTGGGAGGCTGAAGAAGGCATCCTTAAGATCTAGCTTTTTGGTTTGTTTCTCTTCTGGACTATCTGTCATTAAAGACCCTCTGGGCAATTTCAACCAGCTCAGATAACAATTTTCCTTTAAATCCTTCCTGTCTTTGAAACTTTCTCCTAATGTCTGGGGCTGACTGGGTAACAAAGGCAATATTTATCACCCGCCGTTTTCTGGGGTCTCAGGGTCCACAGGAGTGTAGGTCCTGTAAGCCTCCATAAGGTGTTCCAGGAAAGTGGCAGGGGTTGTTTATGGTCCCTGAATAGTTTCGCCTACTTTTGATAGGTCAGTGGGCTTCTGGGCTGCTGTGCGGAGTCCCCTAAGGAGAGTCTGGCGATACAGGTCAAGAGCCCCCTTACCTTGGTCCATGTTTGGGTCCCACCTGGGTCTGTTAGAGGGAAACACACATTTGAGGTGAACAGGGTCATCAGAGGGTCAGCCACCATGACCGGTAACAGTTTTCAGGGCCTCCCTCTGGATCCATTTGTGTTCTTCTGAGGTGAAGAGAGTCTGCAGGAATTGCTGACAATCATCCCATGTAGGCTGGTGCATAAAGAAAACAGTCTCCAGGAGGGAGATGAGGCCCTGAGGTTTTTCTGAGAAAGAAGGATTTTGATTTTTCCAGTTGTAAAGCATGAAGGGAGCCTGTTGGAGTGGGAGGGGGGTTGGAGGAACTGCAGGGAGAGAGGACTGATATGCAGTGCCACTACGAGTATGCATGCAGAGGGAAAGATCAGGTGGAGCGGGGGGGCGCGAGGGGGGGTTAGAGGAACTGCAGGGAGAGGACTGATATGCAGTGCCACTACGAGTATGCAGAGGGAAAGATCAGGTGGAGTGAGGGGGGGGTTGGAGGAACAGCAGGGAGAGACAATGCCACTCCGAGTATGGGAAACAGGCAAAGAAAGTCCAGAAATACACCCACAGTTCTGGTCAGTTGGTTTTTAACAAAATTGCCAGAGCAATTCTTTAGGAAAAAGCTATGTGTATGCCCTAAAAGCTATTTACACTACCATTTAAATATTTTATTTATATCTACCTAAATGTTGACTATGACAACTGTTACACTGTGGAGTTAATAAGGCTGTATATTTTTTTTAAGTGAACAGAGTATGTTTTCTTAGCTGCCTAATTCACATTTTTCTGAAGTATTTTGTCAGTTAATGCTTTCAACCAATTTAAAAGTAATGTTTTCCCCATTTTCTCCATGAGTGGAAAGAATGCAAACAAACATGTATTTAACAATAAGGTCAGCATGACATAAAGTAACAAAAGCCAATAAATCAAAAATGAGGTTGACATTCCGGGACTAATCTAGCAGTCCTACAACAGTTTTTCAAATTCTTTTCTTTGGTTACAGTATATTAAGAGATTAAATCATTGCTGTTATAAACTACTGCTGTTTAACTTATCATCGACCTTCCCCAAATTTTTAAATCTTCTCCAGTGAAGGGAGAAGAAATTACTAAAGGAAGTACTCTTAGATTATTTTCAATTTTTAAAGCCACCTTGGGTCTTCAGAGGTGTCAGAGAGTACAGGAGGCGCTGTGGGGGAAGTGCTCTTCTTTGGAGAAGCTGGAAGAGAAGGCTTAGTTAAAAAGCACAGATGGTGTTCTATTTCCATCCACCTTGGGACATTTTTTTTTTAAGGCACCTTTTTAGTCATGATGGCTTGTCAGAGATTATATTAATCCAAACCTGTATGTAAGGGGGTTGTCCCACAGACCTGTTAGGAGGAATTTTGTCCCATTTGTTATATAAGACCACAGTTAATGACACACAAAAACACACAGCTGGCAACACACAAAAGACAGACAAGTGGCCATGTCCAAAATTACTCTTAGAGATCCACAGACACAACAATCACAACAACAAAGATGAACAAGAAACACAGAAACACAATTCCTATTGACTTGAAAGTCCCAAAGTCAAATCCAAATTATCAATGGGCTCAGTGATGTCTCGGGAGCCCAAGGACTAGGGGAGTTAATGCTGTGTCCAGCCTCCCCCTAAGTCCAACCATTGGTGTGTGCACCGTCCCTTACTGAGATCTCACCTACCTGGGGAGAGAGTAAAGTGCCCTATCTGCCTCCAGGGAGAAGAGGAACAGCTTCTCTATCTTCTCCTAGGAGAGAAGTGCAGGGAGGGATATACTCGCGAGAGAAAGAATCTTGCTGGGGACTCCAAAATATTGTCAGGCACCCTCTCACAAGAAATGCACTTACACACCACTCGTGCAGAAAAAGGCAGTTTATTCACTCCAGCTGGCCAGCATCCGTCTCCCAAGGAGCAATCAGAAAGAGTGGCCTCGGGCCTTGGTCTTGTGGGGTTTTTAAAGGCAAAAACTACATCCCGTTGGCACACAGGTTTGTACAGGTGCACAAAGCAAGCTAGGGAGCTAGGTCACAGAGGACAGGAATGAGCTGTTTGAGCGATCAAGCATACAAGTTTTCATTGTGTATGGTTCCTGCTCCCATGTAATAATTCACCGTGTATGGCTCCTGTTTCTATGCAATGGTTTTTGTTTCTATGAGGTCAACAGTTTCTCATGCAGAAGGGGGGGGTAGTCTGCAGGTCAGACAGGGGGTAAAATGGAGTTACTTAGGTTAAGCACGCAACTACAGAAGCAGATAGCGGACGTTATGAGGGTGTAGGGAGCTCTATTTCAGTTTCATGCTGTCGCGTTAGACTCAACACAGCTGACTCCTTCCCTACGTAATTGGCTCTCCCTCATTTGTTTCTGTCAATCATATCTTGTCACACAGGAAGAGAATTTCTACAGTCATCTTTGATCCCCACTATCTCCATATCCAGCAAGTAGAATTTATAAATGCTACTTTCAGTGAGAAATTCCCCACTCATGCACAAGAAAAACTTAGAGCATGGTATTAAAAACTGTCTGAAATTTGACTCCAACCTGCTTTCAAACCTTGTCTCCTATCAACCCTTAATAGGTAACAAGCATCTTTGTTCCAACCAGATTTGTCTATTCATTGTCCCCTTCATTATCTACCTCTATGGCTTTGCTCATTTTACCAGGTACCTCAAAGCTCCCTATTTCTCTGTATTTCATTTAACCTTATGGCCCAGCTTAAATTCTGCTTCTTCCAATTTCACTATTCTTTCTCAGATCATCTCCAACCTCAGTACTCATAAGGACAGGGATTTTTGTGTTTTCTTAACTGCTGTTACTAAGTAGCTAGAACAGTGCTGGCATACAAAGGATATGCAAATGAGTAATTGCTGAATGAATAAATTTCCATAGGGTTTATTGCTTCATATACATTCTCACATACTGTCTTATTCTGTTATTTAGCTTCTCATGTTTATATATGCCTTATCTCCTCAATGGCAAAGGCTTAAAATTCCTTCGTGTTTTGTGGGGGTTTTTTCTGGTTGCTGTGATAAACAGGATTCTTTTTCTATTGCATTTTCCAACTTACTGAAAAATTTTTTTGCTGGTATATCAGAATGCTGTAGATTTTGCTGTATTTCAATCTTATTTCTGGTCACCTTAATGAACTTATTAATTCTAACAGGTTTTCAACTGATTCCTTAAGATTTTCTAGGTAGACAATTATATTGTCTATAGGTGGGGTGTTTAGTCTCTTCCTTCCAAATATGTATAATTCTTATCTCTTTTTGATTAATGTATTGGTTCGATGGGGTTTATCATTCTTTACATCTCATAAGGCATGAGCAAGATGTCAATCACATATTAGGCACTCAATAAACATACCATGTAACACTGCAGTCCTCACACTATGCTGCACACTGCATGTAAGGACAATCTGACTTTTTAAATTAGTATTTTTGGGGCCGGCCCCGTGGCTCACTCGGGAGAGTGCGGTACTGGTAGCACCGAGGTCGTGGGTTTGGATCCTATACAGGGATGGCCGGTGCACTCACTGGCTGAGCATGGTGCAGCAACACCGTGCCGAGGGTTGCGATCCCCTTACCGCTCAAAAAAAAAGAAAAGAAAATGAGGTGGGGTTTTTTTTGTTGTTTGTTTTGTTTTGTTTTTGTGTGTGACCAGTAAGGGATTCATAACCCTTGGCTTGGAGTCGCCCGCACCGCGCTCAGCCAGTGAGCACACCAGCCATCCCTACATAGGCTCCCAGCGCCGCACCCTCCCGAGAGAGCCACAGGGTCGGCCCCAGAAAATGAATATTTTAAAACAAACTTCTTAAATCATTTCAAACTCATCTTAATTTAAGATCCACTGATATAAATGGTTTTCAGAAAATATAATACTTTACAACTTTCATTCTCTTAAAGGTGAGACTCAGTTTCTTCACATTACAGATGAAACACTTTTTTTTTTACTTCAGCTTAAGTAATAAAAATTATTAATTCCTGGAATGGTGGTTAACCCCTTCCAACCTTGAGGGAGGGAAACACACTGTAGGAAATCACTGAGAAATCACACTGTCCCAACAGCCCTGCAAATACAGGGAGGAGGAAAGTCATTCCCCTGACAAAGGGCTGGTCTTCAGTCTTCCTTAATCCAAGAGGGGTTGGGAGGATGAGTGCACAGGTGACCATCACATGGTACAGGGGACGGTGTATGCTGGACCCCTAGCTGGCTCCTCAAAAAGTGGAGGAGACACAGATCCACATCTTCTCTGGGGGAAGAGTTCTTGGTTGCCAGGCCCATATCTTACCCTTGATGAGGCTGTCACTTCCTGGGGTGAAACTCTCATCCTGTAGGTTCCGCGCAGGATGTCAGCAGTGAGACAGACATGATTCTGTTATGTGAAAATCATCTTGAAGATGTTCTGGGCTACCCGGAACATCTAACTTTCTAATCAAGTGAGGTTGTTCTGTTTTGATTCTGAGTGGTAAACATTGACTCTGGGCAAGAAAACTTTTGAGTATCCCTTTGGGGAAAAAAAGCGATGACATATGCTGTAATAAGAAATAAAGCGGAATCAAAGATATTCATGAGCCTCTTTAAGTAAACAAAAAAAATAAAATAAATACACAGGTGATGATGTGTCAATGTAGGTTCATCGGTTATAAGAAATGCACCTCTCTGGTGGGGGATTTTAGTAATGGGAAGGGTGTGCGTGTGAGGGGCCAGGGGGATTAGGGAAATCTCTACCTTCCTCTCAGTTTTGCTGTGAACCTAAAAGAAGGATTATATTAGTTTGCTAGGGCTGCCATCACAAATTACCACAGACTAGGTGATGTGAACAACAGAAATTTATTTCTCTTTCAGTGCTGGAGACTAGAAGTATAAGATCAAGACCTCTCTCTTTGGCTCGCAAATGGTTGTCACTCTGTGTACATGTCTCGCTGATGTCTCTCCTCCTTTTTTAGAACCAGCCTGGAACCTACTTACATCTGGCCCAAAAAAACCACCTGAGAGAGAAGGACATCAAAAGCAAGAGCCCAAATGGGGTCACTTGAAAACATTAAGGGCAGAGAGAAAGGGGGCTGCTGAAGGAAAGGCATTGCCCACATGAGGGGAAGCAGTGAAGGACAAGAGAAATAAATAAGTATCTTGCAGGCCTAGAGAGCACTTATCTACCCAGTCAAATGAGAACTATTTCATTTCTTTATTTCCTCAGTGCTGTTCCCTTCCCCCTATCCCATTGACCCAAAAGTCCCAGGCTAGTGAGGTAGGGGGGTTGGGGGAAGAAGTTGACTGTGATGTCCTCTCCCATCCCAGATTTCCGGCCACCATTAACTAAGGAGGGGAGAAGCCACCTGCAGTAAGCCATAGCTTGGGTGTGGTGAAGAAGTCTGTATTAAGACAGGCTATAGTGCAGTAACAACGCCAACATCTCAGTTCCTTAACACACACACGAAGTTTATTTTTCATTGACACAAAGTCTGATATGGGTGCAGATGACTCCACAGGGCAGCTGCCCTCCCAATACTGGCTCAATATTCCATGCTGCTTTGATACTGTCACCTCCTTCTCAACATGATGCTTCAGTGTGTGCCCCAGCAGAAGGAAAGAACATGGGCAAGTGCTCAGAGTGTGTTATCCCAGAAGTGACCATATGGTCTCTGGACACTGTCTACTGGCTGGATTAGTCACAGAGCCTGCCCAACAACATGGAGGGCTGAAACACAGAAGGGGAAAGGGACTAAACATGCTGGTGAGTCCTAGTAATGTCCACTTCCAAGTCTCACCTCAAAGTTAATTCTGAAAGTGTGAATATTACACAGAACTGCCCACTTTTATTTATAGAAATGACTGACTCTTGTGATTTAAAAACTTTTAAAAAATTGACAGTTTTTTTTTTCCTTTTTGTCTTTTTTCGTGACCGGCAACGGGATCGCAACCCTCGGTGTTGCACCCGCATCTCGCTCAGCCAGTGAGCGGGAACCGGTCTGTATGTGGGATCCGAACCCTCAGCAGGAGCGCCGCCGCGCTCCCAAGCAGCGCACTGTAGCAGTGCGCCACCGGGCCGGCCCCAAAATTGACAGTTTTTAAATTGACAAAGAAAAACTGTATGTATGTATTGTGTACATGATGTTCAGATATATGTATTACAAGATTCTCTTTTACCTGAGACTGAGCAAGAGTCACGGACCTATTATTGTTTTCACCAGGAAAAGATTACCACCAGTGAATAAATATTAAAGGGGCCACAAAAGAGAAAAATATTGTGTTTTATTTACATCCTTTGCGTCATGTCTATTCAGCAAACCACTCACGTTTAGAAGTGATCTTACCAGCCAGCCGCCCCTCCCCCAAAAAGAAGAGATCTTAGGGATCACCAAATTTAATTATTTATTTTAGATCATAAAACTCTTAATCTCTCTCTAGTTTAAAGATCGTAATTCTATTTCGCTCAGTAAATAGGTGAAGCTAGAACTATTTGCTCTCATCAGCTAGCTCTATCTGCCTACTGAACAGTCTATCAAATAAAGTCACTCTTTTCTGTGAAAGTAATTTAGTTTGGGATCCCTTATTTTAGTTTTTAAAACCTTCCTAGGGAAGGTCTGGGTTCAATTTACTTTAGGAGCCAACAGAATAATGCTGTATACAAGTATAGAGGGGCTTAAATTTAAAAATCAGCTTTGGTGCTGTGTTTTAACACCTTGGATTGAAAAGAAAAATTTCTTAGCTTTCTGAAATTTCAAAGTACAAATTAAGCATATAGAATTTAAATAATTAGAAAAGTTATCCGATTTGTTATCAATATATTAAGAGTTGTTCTGTGCTATAATACACTAAATTTTCTGGATTACTCTCTGGAATGAATACAATGGAACACCAAATTCTAAATTATTTCACTGAGAGATCAAAGTAAATTTGGGTAGCCAAAGGCAAAATTGAACAAAAACAAATAAAATCCATACTCTTGGTTAACCTATCTAATAAGAATGACAACCAAAGAGGGATAGCAGGGAAAACTAAGATTCCTGAAGCTGTGGAAAACTTGATTTAAATGAAGGGTGATAATTATACAATAGGAAATATATCGTTCATTCACAAATAACTGGTAATAACCCTTGCAAGACTTCTACCACCATATTCTAGAAAGAATAAGACAAATTCTTATAAACAGCATATGTGTGTATAAACATATATACACATATGTGCATTTAAAATAAAATAAATATTTCACTTCAAAATGTATTTCCTCTTGAAAGTGATTGCACCTTATCCAAAAAATAACAAGTTTCATTGGTGCTTTCTCAATCCTCCTATAGCTAGCCGCACACATTTTTTATCTTCCCTTTTTTTTTTTCTTTCCTTTTTTGGTGGCTGGTTGGTTTGGAGATCGGAAACCATGACCTTGGTGTTACAAGGCTGTGCTCTAATGGGCTGTGCTCTAACGAACTGAGCCAACCGGCCAGCTGCACACACATTTTTAAATGCTGTAAAGATTCTCCCATAGCTGTCTTCTCTAGAAGCCACGTTTAGTACTTGTATACTGCTGTTTTTTAGTCACTGGCAGTTTTATTTAGTTTCAAGTACTAGGGTTTTGTTTTTTTTTTATAAGACAAAATCACAGCTTCTATTATTTCTCCAAAAGTTTATTATTGTTAATGCTTTTATATTTAAATTAATTTGAAAGCAGGTAAATGATCTCTGGAGAGCATAAAATATGGAAGTAATGTTCATGCATAATAATCAGCCTGTCAGTTGGTTAGAGCACGGTGTTATAACACCAAGGCCACAGGTTCAGATTCCCATACTGGACAGCTAAAAAAAAATACCCAGTAAAACACAGTAAGTTGTTATGTATCATTCAATATAAAGAAAGTACATTAAAGACACCTATGATTACATTTCCCTCCCTCAGAGCCTCAGCCTTCAAAAGCCTACACTGTGTTAGAGCAGGTTTCTTTGCCTGGCGGGAAACTTCCAATGGGCACCCAAGCTTTGTTCCAGAATCTTTGTTTTTACCAAGACAGTACCCACTCCTGGTCAAGAAGGGCCCAGAGAGAAAAGGTTATATCTGCGTTGGCATGCTCGACTGGAACAGTGAGTTAAACTAAGCAGCAAGTGAGAAGTGATGGTCATTAGATATGAGAAAGGCCTTGAAACTGCAGGAATCCAAGAGAAGTTGGGGGAAGGGGGTTTACAATTACGTATTGTAATTCACCTTCAAACACCAGTTTCATTTGTGCAAAATTCTGTGTAAACTGTACAAACTTCTATATACATGTCTGGCCACTTTTATCTTTTTGTTTCAGTCTACAAAAAGTCCAGGCTGAACCCGTGGCTCACTCCGGAGAGTGCGGCGCTGGGCGCGCCGAGGCTGCAAGTTCGGATCCTATATAGGGATGGCCTGTGCACTCACTGGCTGAGCGTGGTGTGGGCGACACCAAGCCAAGGGTTACGATCCCCTTACCGTTCACAAAAAAAAATTAAAACCAAATGAAAATAGACAAGTTAATTTCAGTACAATTATTTTTTAGTGTAGCTGTCATAATTAGAGTTTAAATTTCCTACAAGTGACCAATGTCCAAGTGACTTACAGGGAAATCCTGATTATTGGCCAAGAGGAAAATTCCATATTACAAGTTAGCAAATTCTAGTACAAAAATAGTCCATGTGTTGAAACAGCTTTTCTTTTATATAGGTCTCAGGTCAGTCTGCTGACTGCATAATACCTAACATTTTTGGATTCTTGCTCTCACAAATGGCTCATTTGTCATAGATAAAGCAGCACAGTGCCTGCAGAGGCAGGGGCTAGCGTTCACCTTGGGGCCATGCTGGAGATGGCAGGCCTGGGAGTGCCTCACTGAAAAAAAAAAAAAAAAAAAAAAAGTCCAAGTCATCCTTACTGGGAATAATTACAAAAAAATAGGGCACAGGAAAAGGTAAATGGTTGGCTAAAGAAAGAGTGGAGTTTTTACAATGAAGGCTTAGGAGAGATAAAGAAAGATTAGAGAAAACAAGAACAGGAGTTCAAAATTATGGCCTACTAGTGTCCACAAGGAAAGATGACAGTAGGATGTAAGAGGGACTGATAGTCTGCGCTTTAGTATAATAATTATAGCTACAGTTTATTAAGCACTTTCTATGGGACAGATGCTACTAAATACTTTACATACTTTAATTCATTTCATACTTACAACTCAAGATAGATATGAGTATTCCCCATTTTACAGATATGGAGAATAAATCTAGGCATACAGAGATGGAGGGACTTGCTCAAAGTTACAGCTTATTTAATTCAAGGCTTAGCAAGGTTAAATAACTTATTCAGGACCACACCGTTTGTTAAGTGGAAGAGCAAGAATTAGAAGGATTTATGACTGGGTTCTCATTCTTACTAGGCTTCTCATGGGCATTCAGTGGTATGCTGGAGAGAACCCCTAAACAAGGGGAAAATATGGTAATCTGCTTAACGAACTAATTTTAATCAAAGTTTATCTTTTCAGAAAAGAAAAAAGTTTTAATTAATATTAAAACGAATTTAGTCTGATAATCCTGGATTAGAGTGCAAAATCTGAATGAATTTTAAAGCTAAAACCGAAGATTGAAAAAAATATATACAGAGAGGTCACCAAAAAGTGCATGGAAACCTTCATAATATCTTTTTTTTTTTTTTTTTGGCAGCTGGCTGGCATGGGGATCTCAACCTGTGACCTTGGTGTTACATATGGCACTACACTCTAGCCAAGTGAGCTAACTGGACAGCCCTCATATTATCTTTTAATTCTGTTTTTCCACAAACTTTTTCAAGCATTCTCATGTGTGGTAGTCTACCTCCAGACCTGCAGGTATAAGTGTTCGCTCTCCTCTGCTGTTGGGGAGTTCCTTTACTGGAAAATTTTGAGAAGCACTGCCCCGAGGAATGGCCATACCAGGTACCAGGAAACAGTTTTGGGGAAATGTCTGAATATACAAGAAAGATTTAATCTTGGAACTATGCAGTAATCTGTTACAAGAATATTTTAACCAACATCTTGAGAAGAAAGATGCTGAATCTGGCAAAAATGAATATTTATGGTCACTAGAGAAATTAATGAAGCATTTCCAGAGTCCTCATGACAACAGGATTCCATCACCAACAAGCAATTTTTTTTATGTAAGTCTCCCAGGTTCCTGATCCTGGGAAAAGAGTGCTCTGAACATGAGGATTATGGGCATTATACCTTTAAAAACTGTCATTCTGATCCAAACTCCAATTGCTTATGCATTCCATTAACATGAATCTGTCACTGAGATGATGACCAGAGTTTTTACATCTTTAAAGCAGAGAACCAAGCCCTGAATCAGAGGGCAAACTGAAATACTGACACCTTGTAAAGCTCCAAATATCCAAAGAGTTTTTCTCTATAATATTTTAATTTATGATCTAACTTTAACCATATGTATTATTTGATAACAAATAGAATATGGTTAAAATAGAAGTACTCACACTTCATTTCATAGGCTAAGATTTTGGTCTAGTATGCTTATGAATATAAATTGTTAGCTTTTGTGTACATTCTGCTTTCCCCAACCAGATCACAAAATTTTAGGCAAGAATTTATCTACTAACCCAGGGGTCCAGAAACTTTCCATAAGTGGTCAGTCACTGTATATTTTAAGCATTGTGGGCTGAGAGACACAACTGAGGATATTATAGAGGTACTTACATAACTAGAGAAAAAAACTAATTTCCACAAGTTTATTGTGAAATCTAAAATATAATAGTAATTTTTTTTTGGTAATACAGGTTTACTAATGAGAAGCATGGAATCTTTTTTGGGGGGGTAACATTTCTCACTTAATTGGAGCTCAAAAGTTAGCATATTCCCTAGCATCAAAATCTATTGCAAATGTTTGTCTGTAATGCTGATCTGTAATCAGACTTTACATATTTCATCTCTGAAAATGTCTTTTCACACAGATAGGCGATATGAAACACTGTCGAGCTACCCCATAGTCACTGGTATTTATGGTGTCCCGATAAGTAGTGTGAAGGATCCAGTCTGTCATAGCTACGCAACTTTAATGTTGAGTAGCATAATGCACGAAATGTTTAATGCATGAAAGCAGCCACAGACAGTATATAAATGAACAGCTATGGTTGTGCTCCAATAAAACTAATTTAAGAACAATGAAATTTGAATTTCATATAATTTTCACTTGTCACAAAATGGCATTATTTTGATTTTGTTTAACCATTTAAAAATGAAAAAACCCTTTTTAGCTCTCTGAAAGGGCCATACTAAAAAAGACTGTGGGTGGGATTTGGCCTATGGGGCATACTTTCCAAGACCTCTGTTCTAACCCCTTTCATCCTCACAGTTTCATCTGCTTAGCATCCAATATTTTATTTTCAATAAGAAAGTCTACTGACAATAGGGAACTTAGTAGGGAACTCTAAGGAACTTAAATGCGAATTGACAGAGCTCTCAATAGCCAAAGCTGGAACTGTGTCAGCAAGAAAATAAAAGTAGTGGATTATAACCCAAAACATAAAACAAATAAGAGTACTGTTATAAATACGAATGTATAAGTAAATAAGTGGGGAAGAATAGACAAGTTTCCTGTGTAGAATTCCAATTAATTTATACATACTTCACCCTCAAGGGTGTGGAGCAAAACTCCCCACTCCATAAGTATGGACTTCTCATAGTGACTTGCTTCCAAAGAGCACAGCATGGAAGGCGTGAGGGAGATAACTTTACAGTGGATAAACCTGACAAACACGACCTCAGCCGGGTGATCAAGGGTAAAGCCCTAAGTCATGTTGATAGTATGCACCCTTGATATGACGTGATGAAAATAATACTTCACCTGTGGTCTTCCTCCCCCAAACCCATAACCCCAGTTAATCATGAGAAAAACTTCAGACAAATTACAATGGAAGCTCATTCTGCAAAATACTTGACCACAACTACTCAAAACGGTAAAGAACATAAAGAATATATGAGAAATTGTCACAGCCAACTGGAGACAAGGAGACATGATAATTAAGTATAAAGTGGTATCCTGGAGGGGATCCTGGGTCAGAGGACATTAGGTAAAAACAAAAGAAATCTGAATAAAATAAGGGTGTTTAGTAATCTATCATTATTTGTTCATTAATTGTAACAGATGTACTATACTAATGCAATATGTTAATAGTAGGGGACACTGGGGGTGGGATATATGAGAATTCCGTATGTACCTGCTAAATTTTTCTGTAAATCTAAAATTGTTCTAAAATAAAAAGTTTATTTAAAAATAAAGTATATTGACTATGATAAATTAATTAGTAATCTTTAAAAGATTTTGGGTGCAAGTTAGAGAAATCTACCCAAACTAGCTCCATGAATAAGTGGAGGTAACTGTTTCACTTTTCTTGGTCTCAGGGAACACACAAAAGCATGAATAATTAGGCTTGGAAGGAAAGAAAGAGCCAACTTCACTAAATGGCTCGCTCTTCTTATCTCTGCTCTGAACATTTGCAGCATATCCTCTGACTGGCTTCATCTGTATATTTATCTTGTTGCCCTACAGGACATTTCAGCTATACTGTGCACAGTCAGTCCACTAGCGACTCCCCCAAGTCTCTCAATTAAAAACTCTTGAAAGACAAAGCATCAATTTGAGCCAAGTCTCAGAAGTCATTTGTTTCCCTACCCAGCTACAGACAGACCCACCTTGATTAGATAGTTACCTCTGGTTCCTTTAACTGTAACCAATATGAGCTATGTTCACTGGACAGCATGGGTTTGTACAAATTCTCTGAGGGAAGTGGGTATGGGAAGGGCAGAGCAGGCCCCCTAAAACACGGCTATTACAGAGAGAGAACCAATATTCGAACCCAGGTCTTCTGACTCCCAGTCACATTATCTCATTTGAAGAAGCAACCTAATAAAATTACAAAAGTTGAAAACATGAAGCTCTTTTCACTTTTTCCATTGAAAAGCTACTAGCAGGCCACACATATATCACAATCTGAATTATAATGCATTATTATGTAAACATGCAAATATTGACTGATTTCTTTTTTTTTTTTTTTTTTTCTTTTTCCTCAGGTAAATTACAAAAGCACATGCATTTTTTTTTTTTTTTTTTTTTTTTCTTTTTCCGTGTCTGGCAACGGATCGCAACCCTCAGTGTTGCCCTCGGCATTGCTCCCGCGCCTCCCTCAGCCAGTGAGCGGGAACCAGTCTGTATGTGGGATCCGAACCCTCGGGCGGGAGCGCCGCCGCGCTTCCCAAGCGGCGCACTATCCAGTGCGCCACCGGGCCGGCCCACTGACTGATTTCTATAGTATAAGTAACGTTGGTATTCTTGATGGGCCTTCATTATTTTTCACAAAGACAGCAAACTGTTCCTATGATGGTATCATTGTAGGATTTTGTAAAAGCAACTGATTTTTAGCTCTACTTGGTTTAGAGAAATTATGTAATAGACCAATCCACAGTTTAAGTAAACACAGGAAGGCATGGCAATTCGTTTTTCCCCCCATATATGCATTATAAACTTTGGGTTTTGGGCAAAAGAAAGCCACTGAAGTTCTCTAAGCAGGCCCCAACATGAACAAAACGAAACTTCTGAGACAAAAACATTTGCTGCTATGGGTATATACAGGTGGAGAAAAGGAGTTACCCAAGAATAAATTAATCCAAAACCTAGGAATATTATTGGAATATGAGACATGTGGGAGTTAACTTTTTTTTTTTTTTTTGCTTTTAATCTGCAAAATATTTCTGTATTCAACCAGGGGCCAATACCAACCAAGGGGACAAATCATCTCAACAGTTTGAAAATACGACAGATGCTGAAAAATTCCAAGTAGTACAACCTAAAATGATATTATTTAGTATAGCAGTAGATTCTCAACTTATTTCTATCATAAACACTTCACCGCAAATGTTCACAAGGACAGCACACGATCTGGAGTACACCCAGGATTATGCACTCCAGTAAGTACATTAGAATGCATGTCAGTGAATGACTTGCTGAGTCGGATCTAATTAAACAACAAAACTAAACATCTCAAACTATGGAAAAACAAATCACATGGATACTTTTTGAGAGTTTGAGACAAGAAGGAATAATTCACATGCAAAATAAAATATTCTGAATTCGCACTGGCTTGACCGGCATTCTTTAAACACTGAAGATACTGCACTCCCTCATACCGTAACTCATCGCAGCCCCGATGTGGGAACTGGAACTGCACTATTTGCACCTGTCTGGCGCGGATGCTGGGGGACACGGGATGGGAAGGAGCCACCTGCCTAGGACCTGCAGTTTATTTCTGCAGAAACCGGTTTTGCAGCACGAGGTAGCCTGTCTCCCAATCATCTACTTCCATCCTTGCTCTTTCAAACGGGATCACAACGAAAGCCGCGAGCACCCGAGTAACGCCGCCGGGGGTCCAGTCCGGTCACCGAGCCCGCGGGGTCGCCGCATTACGGGGAGCCCGGGTCCCGCGAGCTGTGTGACCCCAGCCTGACCGGCGCCGCCGACAGCTCCCCATCACATTCGAGCAACGGCCCAGGACTGGCAGACGAGGCCGGACGGGCGGCCCTGCAGGCTCTCTGAAGCGCGACGGACGCTCCGAGCCCCAGCACTCACCATCTCGATGATCTTGGTCTTCCGCCCCGTCCTCCTCTTCAAGGTGAATATGTACTGGGCCAGCACCACCCCCGCCACCAGGGCGCACACGCTGGCGCTCGCGACCGCGCCCACCCTCGCCACGGCCGCGCGATCCATGGACAGGGTCCTCGCACGCCTCCCGCCAGGAAACAACAGGCCACTCGCGGGGGCGCGCCTCGGAGACGCCCGCGAAACCCCGCCCCCCGGGAGGCCCCGCCCACGAGCGCTGGGGGGCGTGGCCCGCGTCCGGAGCCGAGGCGGGAGCGGGGTCTTCGCAGAGCCTGGGTGGGAGGAACGGCTGCGAGGGCAGGGGAGGGAACTGCACTGATTCTCTCTCTGCTGAGGACTAGGCGGTGGTTCAGACGAGCCCCGCCCAGTAGGATTCCGATCCGAGCGCGGTCTCCTCGGAAACCGCCGCCGCCTTCCTCTACTTAGCCACCGTGGACTACAACTCCCAGCAGGCGCCGCGGCGCAGCGCTGACTTACGCAGTAGCGCCCGTTGTAAAGCGCCGTGACAACAGGGCGAGGGTGGCGGTGTCCTCTCCGCCGCGTCTGTCCCTTTCTGCTGCACCCCGCTCCCCGCCTTCTCCATCAGTTCCTCCTCTGTGAGCCGCTGCACCTGCAGTCCTCGCCTGCCTGGTGTCTTCCGAGGGATACATGCGCTGCCCCTGCTTGTCTCCGGGGGAGACGGAAAGGGGCGCCCGCGAGCGTGCTGGGGAGAACGGCTCCAACTCTGGGGAGCTGGCGGGGCTGCCTGGAGGGGCGTGAAACAACTTAGAGCAGGAGGAGGAGAGGAGATAGTTTGTAGGGGAGGCAAAACTGTTTCCTTCGACTCTTTTAGGTACATTGGCTGGTCTACGAATTAAATTAACATGAGACAGGTGAACATGAGAAAAACAATTTTACTACCTACGTGCGCACGGCAGTCCACAAAAATATCAGATTGAAAGAAGTGGCCAAATGATTGAGGCTTGTATATCAACCTGAGCTACAGAAAAGAATAAGGGTTTGGGGGTTGGGGAGGTATGTGGAAACAAATTATGGGAGGGGAGTGGGTTATGGTAAATAAAGGTAGCCTTGTTATGCAGATAAAAGTCTCAGGTGATTTTGGAGTAGCGAAGGTATACATACGTTTATAGATGTAAATTTCCTCTACACAAAGGAAGTTTTGTACTTTATTTTAGGCAGTTAGGTAAAGAGATGTTCCTGCTTTGGCTGATTCTCAAAAGTCTTTAGGTCAAAGTAATATGACAAAGTGGCATATTCTGATCTCCAGTCATGTTTCGGTGTGACATGTCCTGAACCCCATCATAGTGAAGTAAGGGTTGCTTTTCTGTGCACCCTACATTCTTGCTCCATCCCTTGGTCCCTCTTTAGGCATTCTTAAAAGGAAATCTGAAGAATGAGAGTTCCCGGAAAGGTGGAACAGGGCCCACCTGATCAGCATCTGATAAGAAAACAAGTCTGGAGTTATACATTGGATTCATGAATGCCATTTCCATGTTTTGTGGACAAGACTCATCCTCTGATGCCATGTAATGGTTTGGGGGAAATACGAGTACAGTTACCATATTGTAGATCTTGTGAACGTCTTTGAGAAGAAGGTGACAAGAAATCTCAGGATTCCTTTGCTGTGCAGAAACTTTTTGGTTCGATATAGACCCATTTGTTTATTCTTTCTTTTGCTGCTTGTGCTTTTGGGTTCATGTTCATAAAGCCTGTGCCCAGACCTAATTGCTGAAGTGTTTCACTTATAGTTTCCCTTAGTAATTTTACAGTTTCAAGTCATACTTAAGTCTTTAATCCATTTTGAGTTGATTTTAGTTTATGGTGAGAGATGCATATCTAGTTTCATT
>NW_007733096.1:0-15242 GCF_000696425.1 Galeopterus variegatus | reverse complement strand
TTTTCCCAGCACCACTTGTTGAAGAGGCAGTCTTTTCCTCAATGTAGATTTTTGTTGCCTTGGCCCAATATCAGATGGCTATAAGCCTGAGGGGTGATATCTGTGTTCTCAATTCTACTCCACTGGTCTGAATGTCTATTTTTATACCAGTACCATGCTGTTTTGGTTACAATAGCTTTGTAGTATAATTTGAAGTCAGGTAGTGTTAAGGATTCTGTTGAAAAATGTCATGTGGTGCTTTAGCATCCTCCTCCTGTGACCTACATTTCAACAGGTCCCAGCAATAGTTAAAGGAAATTTCAGCCTATGATTGAAGTAGGATGCACATACTATTATCCCATAAATCCTTGTTCTAATAGGATGATTTCTCCTTACACTCTTTACTTTGCAGACTACAGTTTAATTTAGCTGATTTTAAGACCAAGCTTCAGTTAAAAGAAACCAATTATATACAAGCTTATTATTAATGCAACTGCTGTGTACAAAGACAAAATGTTTTGTGTATTTGTTTTGTTTGAACCTAAGGATCTTTTCTTTAAAGGTCACCAGTAAGGGGTTCTTAACCTTTGGCTTGGTGTTATCAGCACCATGCTCTCCCAGAGAGCTAACCGGCCATCCCTATACAGGGACCCAAATCCTTGGCCTTGGTGTTATCGGTACCACACTCTCCTAAGTGAGCCACAGGCCAGCCCCAAACCAAAGGATCTTTATTAAGCCTGTTGGAGACAAACAAGAATATTCAGAAACCTTAGGTGAAGACATTTAGATATACTATCAGCTCCATCTTTGAAACCCAAAGGAAACAAACCTTTTTTCAACATACAAGTTATTTTAAAATTTACTAATTTGGGGCCGAGCCCGTGGTGCACTCGGGAGAGTGTGGCACTGGGAGCGCAACGACGCTCCCGCCGCGGGTTCGGATCCTATATAGGAATGGCTGGTGCGCTCACTGGCTGAGCGCGGTGTGGGCGACACCACACCAAGGGTTGCGATCCCCTTACTGGTCACGAAAAAAAAAAAAGACAAAAAAAAAATTTACTAATTTCTGGGCCGGACCATGGCTCACTTGGGAGAGTGCAGTGCTGATAACACCGAGGCCACAGGGTCAGATCACTATACAGGGATGGCCGGTTAGCTCACTTGGGAGAGCGTGGTGCTGGCAACACCAAGTCAAGGGTTAAGATCATCTTTTTTTTTTTTTATTTACTAATTTCTTACAAAAGGAAATTAATGGTATGTAATCTTTCCACAAATGAGATTTTGTAGTTTCTGCCTTTGAAACATTTAGCAGAACTGGGAAACACATAGTGACTACTGACCATCAACCCAAAGGGTTGTTTTTTCTGCTGTTTTTTAACTTTTTTGTCCGCAATAGTATGTGATACCACCTGGGATAGGGGGAACCAATATTCAGGAATTTGGTGTAATGAAATTTACTATAAACTTTTGCTATGCATTACCTTACACTTTGCTCAGGTATGTTGGGAGCCTAACAAGAATCTAGAGACTAGGGAGAGAGTATATAGAAGCAAGGTTCTACAATTAGGTGTATAACTTAGGGAAGTCATGTAACTTCTCTGGGCCTTGCTTTCTTGTCCTGCAAAAGGAGAAGAACCAACGATTAATGGACACGTTCTAGCTTTTAAAGCTCATTAATTAAAAAGTGATTGTCTTTCTCATACCCTGGAAGGTAACTTGACAGAGGTCCTAGGAGGAAGAAGAGGGAAGCCCTGCTACAAGAATACATCCACTTAGGCAATCAGGTATCAGTTAAATCAATGCTTCTCAAACTTTCAGGTGCATGTCAATCAGCTGGGGATGTTGTTTGAGGTGTGGCCAAGATTCTACATTTCTAACAAGTTCTTGGGTGATGCTGATGTTGCTGGTTCAGGAATTACACTTTGAGTAGCAAGGAGCTAAATTGTAAATGGGGGGCTCTCAAGGGATCTACAGAGCAACAAAGTGAGAGGCGGCTAAAGAGAGTTGCTAAAACAGGAGACAAGATGGAATAGAATTTGCCATTGTTATTTTGCAAATGGAAATAGGTCATCAATTTATGTTAGTCCATGGAAAATTAGTGTTTGTAACAACACTTATAGACAATGTTGGAACATTAGTTTTGCATATTGTGGAAATTTTTCTCTTCATTCTAGCAACTTGACAGAATTTGCTAACTAACAAAAGTGATCAAGACCATTGTCACATTGTAGCTATTTTCATCTGATACAATTACTTCTGTTTAAATTCAATCTGAAGCTATGTCTCTTATGTAAGCATTTTGATTTTTTTACATATCACTCAATAGCATTGATCAAAAAAACTCTTCCGTTTCTTCCATACTTGGGTGTTTAGTACATTCTCTAGGCAGGCCCCGTGAGGTTTGCTCTTCTGCATGCTTGAGGAAGATTCCTTAGGGTATTGAGCAGATCTTCCCTTCCTGTTTTCTCTCTGTGAGAGCCTTTTCAATTAACTGATGCAGAACAAGAGCAGATGATCACTTACTTTTTGGTTGATTACTATTAATTTCTGTCTTTGGCTCTGTCTCCAAATGGAGTTTGTGCCTTCAGTTCTTCATCCTTTATGACATAGGAGGGTATTGCAAAAAGTTCGTGGACAGATTCATGTTATCTTTCAATTCTGCTTTCAAGTTTGTGGAAAAATAGAATCAAAAGACAATATGAATCTTTCCATGACCTTTTTTTTTTTTTTTAATGGCTGGCTGGTACAGGGATCTAATCCTATCATCAGCATCACTCTAACCAAATGAGCTAACCGGCCAGCCCTCCATGACCTTTTTGAAGTACCCACATATTAGCAGGCATTTTATATAGCTGACCTTCCTATATATATAATTTCAATCCTTCTAGCCCTGTCAATTCTGATATGCTTCACTTTTACCATAGCACTTATTGCCTCTAACATTTTATATAATTTATTCATTTATCAGTTGTATCTCTCTGCCTGCTAGAGTAATCCCTTAATGGCTGGGATTTTTGTTTTCTGATATACTTTCAGCATTTAGAACTGTGCCTGGAAAAAGGAAATTCTGCCATGTGCGACAACATGGATGAACCTGGAAGATATTATGCTAAGTGCAATAAGCCAGGCACAGAAGGACAAATACTGCATAATTTAACTTATATGAGGTATCTAAAGTAGTCAAAGTCATAGGAATAGAGAGTAGAACTGTGGTTTCCAGGATCTGGGAGAAGGAGAAAGAAGGAGTTGCTGTTCAATGGGTAGAAAATTTCAGTTTTGCAAGCTAAGTTTAGAGATCTGTTGTAAAACATTGTGCCTGTAATTAACAAGACTGTACTGTGTACTTAAAAATTTGTTAAGAGGGCAAACCTTATGTTGTGTTCTTACCATGTTTTTTTTAAATGTGGTAGAATGTGTATGGTTACAACAGTTCATAGATTTCCAAATGGGTGTGTAGCAATAGCTTTGTATTTCATGACTAAGATCCTAAACTTTAAAAGTTACTATATACACACACACACCAGAATTGTATCTGGTATATAGTAGATACTCAATAAATATTTATTGAATGAACGAATAAGATATATTGGTACAGTTTGGCATCATGCCAAGGACGGGGTTTGTATGGGCAGGTGAAAGGTAGGGATCATACTTTCCCTCATCTTTCTTTAGAATAAAAATTACCATTGTAATATTTTACTATGTTAGAGAATATTTCTTCTATCTGAAAGTACAAAGTAAAAACAGTATGCCAAAAGAGTAATCTGGTAGCCCAATGGAATTTGGACACATATACAAATAGGATCACTAAGCATGTTGGCTAAAATTTTTCATCCATCTTGCCTACTTTTTTTAAACTTCTGCTCATTTTTTATCTGTGTAACTGACCTTTCTTTTTATTTATTTATTTATTTATTTATTTTGTCAATATACAATGTAGTTAGTTATTGTGTCCCATCACCAAAGCCTCCCTCCCTCCTCTCTCTCCCCCCTCCCACCCAGATGTGTCCCCTCCATTTTCTCGTTGTAAGAGCTTCAAAAAAAAAAAAAGTTGAGGTTGTTAAATCTTCCTCTGCCCCCCCCTCCCGGTTTTTTTTGTTGTTGTTGTTGATGTTGTTGTTGTTGCTGTTTGTTTGTTTTTGTGTGAGTGTGTGTGTGTGTGTATGTGTGTGTGTGTGTGTATGTATGTGTGTGAATTGATTCATTCACCTTTAGCTCCCTCCAATAAGTGAAAACATGTGGTATTTCTTTTTCACTGCCTGACTCGTTTCACTTAATATTATTAGAGTAACTGACCTTTCTGATGGCTTCATTGTTTAGGATCTTTTTATATCTATATCCTTGGTAATGCCGCAGAATACATTTAGACCAGAAACTTGGTTGCTTGGTTGCTGCTAAATTCTTGAACCTTGGTTGGAATGGGTTTGCTGGTTCTGTTCCAGTTTGAAGCCCAGGTGATTTGAAGTAGGTCCAAGGAAAACATTAGAATATCTATACTGGGGCCAGCCTGTGGCTCACTTGGAGAGTGTGGTGTTGATAACACCAAGGCCATGGGTTCGGATACCTATATAGGGACAGCCAGTTAGCTCACTTGGAGAGCGTGGTACGGACAACACCAAGCCAAGGGTTAAGATTCCCTTACTGGTCATCTTAAAAAAAAAATTGTGTGTGTGTGTGTGTGTATCATATACTGATTCTGGGTCATTAGAGGATTCAGAGTGATCTAGATGTTATTCCAGGCCAGAAAACTGAGGAACATTCTGATCTAGGCTGCAAGAGAATGATGTATCTCCCCTCTTGGTGACCCAATCGTATGGCATATTGTAATATTCCTATGTATCTGGAGTACATAAATGAGAATAGATGGCATTTATTAAATACTATTACTTCCCCATTAAAAAAATTTTTTAATCAATGTGTAATAAAAATGTTACTACAGGGCCGACCCCATGGCTCACTTGGGAGAGTGCAGCGCTGGTAGCGCCGAGGCCGCAGGTTCGGATCCTATATAGGGATGGCCTGTGCGCTCACTGGCTGAGCGTGGTGCGGACGACACCAAGCCGAGGGTTGCAATCCCCTTACCGGTCACAAAAAAGACAAAAAAAAAAAATGTTACTACGTTTAACACTTGCTGCCAGATTTGAAGTACAGTTGACCCTCAAACAACATGGGTTTGAACTGCATGGGTCCACTTACACTTGGATTTTTTTCACCCGAGTGTGGATGGAAAATTCAGTATTTGGGGGATGCAGAACCCATTTATGGGGGAGCCAACCTTCTGACTGTGGAGCTTGAGTACCCACAGATTTTGCTATTCACAGGGGTCCTGGAACCAAGGGACAACTCTATAGTCATCTGCCAATTTGTATGGTTATATAATGCAATTAACAATAATAAGTAATACATATGTTTTTCAAAAACTCTTCCACATATGTTAATATTTATTTATTTATTTTTCTGGCTGGCCTGTTCCAGGATCCAAATCTGTGACCTTGGTATTACAAGGCTGTGTTCTAACCAACTGAGCTAACTGGCCAGCCATAAATATTAATTATAAATTTATACACCTGCTTGTATTTATTCTTCATTCCACCAACACTCCATTTTTATCTGATTTCTTTCTTCTTAGCATAAAGAGAAGACATTGGGTAGAGGTTTCTGTCTTCTTTCTTTCTTTTCTCCTTCCCATTCTTTTCCTTTCCTTTCCTTTCCTTCATTCCTTCCTTCCATCCTTCCCTCCCTCCTTCCTTTCCTTCCCAGTGTTTGCTTTTTGTTTTATTTATTTTTTTGGTGGCTGGCTGCTATGGAGGCTGTTTTAAAACACTTAATTTTAAAATTATATAGAATCCCATAAAAGTTGCAAAAATAGTACAGAGAATTTTCTTGTACTCTTCACACAGCTTTCCTCAAGGATAACATCTTACAACTATATTTTATAGCCATAGCACAATTATCAAAACAAATTAAGTTGACGTTGGTACAATATAGACACTTAATTACAGATCTTACTTGGATTTCATCAGTTTTTACATGCATTCATTTTTGTTGTTGGTATATAGTTCTAAAAATTTTTGTCACATAAAACCACCACCAAGGTCAGGATACTGAACAGGATACAAGAACGGGATCTATCATCCCAAAGAAATTCCCTTGTAGGGCCGAGCCCGTGATGCACTCGGGAGAGTGCGGAGCTGGGAGCACAGCAGCGCTCCCACCGCGGGTTTGGATCCTATATAGGGATGGCTGGTGCACTCACTGGCTGAGCGTGGTGCAGCCGGTCTCAAAAAAAGATAAAAAAAAGAAAGGGAGGAAATAAAAAGAAATTCCCTTTTACTACTGGTTTATACTCACACCCTCTCCCCAACCCTAACCCCTGGAAGCCACTGATCTCTTCTCCTTCAGTTTGATTTTGCCATTTTGAGAATGTGATATAAATGGAATTTTTTAATATGGACCCTTTGGGATTTTCTTTTTTTTCTTCTCAGCATAACACCCTTAGTATTTATTTATATTGTTGTGTGAATCAATAGAGTTTGCCCTCAATATCTGTAGGTTCTGCATCCATGGATTCAACCAACTATGTATCAAAAATATTATTAAAAACTGAATGATTGGGCTGGTCCCGTGGCGCACTCGGGAGAGTGCAGCGCTGGGAGCGCAGCGACGCCCCCACCACAGGTTCGGATCCTATATAGGACTGGCCGGTGCGCTCACTGGTTGAGTGCAGTGCGGGCGACGCTGCACCAAGGGTCGTGATCCCCTTACCAGTCATGAAAAAGACAAAAAAAAAAACTGAATGATTTCACCTGTACAGACTTTTTTCTTGTCATTATTTCCTAAACAATACAGTATAACCATTTACGTAACATTCACCTTGTATTAGGTATTATAAGTAATCTAGAGATTATTAAAAGTAATCTAGAGATGATTTTAAAAACTTTAAAAAGCTCATGGAGGGGCCGGCCCGGTGGCACACTGCTATAGTGCGCCGCTTGTGTGCTCCCGCCGAGGGTTCGGATCCCACATACAGACCGGTTCCCGCTCACTGGCTGAGCGAGGCACGGGGGCAACACTGAGGGTTGCGATCCCGTTGCTGATCCCGGTCCAGTACGGGGGCGACACTGAGGGTTGCAATCCGTTGCCGGACACGGAAAAAAAAAAAATGTTAAAAGAAAAAAGCTCATGGAGGGCTGGCTGGTTAGCTCGGTTTGTTACAGCTCCATGTTATGACACTGGCCAGCCACTGGGGAAAAAGAAGTTTATGGAAAGGTTTGTATTATCTTTCAATTCCATTTTTCCACCAACTTTTTGAAGTACCCCATTATATTAGTCCATTTCTGTTGCTTATAACAAAATACACAGAACTGGGTAATTTTTAAGAAAATGAAATTTATTGCTTATAGTTTCAGAGGCTAGGGAGTCCCATCTGGTGAGGGTCTTGGTGGTGGTGACAGTGACCCAGTTGTCTCACATGGCAGAAAATGGTGGAACAGAGAGAGACTAACCTCTTGTGTGCTCTTCTTTTAAAGCCCTCAGAACCACACCCTTGACCACCACTGTTAATCCATTCACTAGGCATGGTCCTACAATCTAATCACCACTTCAGGGCCCCACCTTTCAATTAACGTAATAGGATTTCCCACCCTCTTAACAGTCCCAGTGGGGGTCAAGTTTTGGGGGGGACACTCAGTCCAAGGCATCAGTATAGAGGAGGATGTGTGTAGTTATGTGCAAATACTACACCATTTTACATAAGGGACTTGAGCATCTGTGGATTTTTGTATCCATGGGGGATACTGGAACCAGTCCCTATACTTCTTTTTCCTATTGCTGAGTTGTGTCCCATGTGAAGGAGTTCAGAAATCCCACCCTAAAATATGTGGCATTCAAATATTGATTACTTTGAGGTAAAGGCACTTGAAAAATAGCAAATGCAGGGAAAAGCTTTCTCTGAACTCCCCTAATCTGTGAAGGACTTTAGGAAATGCCACCCCAAATATGCCACTTTGGTGTGCTGATTACTATGTCTGCAGAGAATGTCCACCACAGAGGCTTTCTCAGAGTTCCCCTTATCTGTCTAAAGACAGATCCTCCAAAAGGAGGATTGTCATCGATCCCCTCCCAGAAAGTTTCATTAACCAGGGAAGATAAACTCCTATGACAGGAGAGGAGACTGAAGTGACACCACACCCAGACAAACTTTGTCACAAACTATCATCTGTAGAGGATTCATAAAGCAAATGTACTTCACAGGGCCTGGTGTTCAAAAGCCTTGCAGTTTCAAATATTGATCTTGCAAAGGACAGGAAATTTTCCCCAGGCTATTGAGTATCTGTTTCAAGATAAGAATTGTAACACAGCAAGGCTTCTGGCTCAAAGACAGACAAGTTGCTAATTGATATGTAAAGTTACTAAAAAGCTGCTGGAGAGAAAAGGAATGTTTGCTAAATCAAGCTTTTGTTAGGGGATCACTTAATTGCCTAACAGAGTGTCATCTGACTTGACTTACTGAATGTTACCAGCTTCTATTGTTAAACTTGTTAAACTGTACTTAGCAAAACCCCACCTATGACTCTTCCTGTAACTTCTTGGTCTGGAGAATAAATGCAGGAAGAGAACCCCAATTCATGGTTAATTTCCCAAATAGAAGTATGCCTCATGCTTGAAGGTCCTGAGATATGAACCCCTTTCTGGGGCTTCTCACTGCTCAAAAGAGATGGGCTTTGATAATCTTTGGTGGCTCTGTCACCCAGGGGAAAAGGGGTGACAAATCTGTGGGAGGCAAAGCAACAATCATCTGTTCTTTTAAGGGCCCATTCATCTTTTCCAGAAATCATTACTCTCCCCTAAGTTGTCTACATCACTCCTCCCCTCTGAAGAGGGTATATAAGCTTCTTCTTTTATCAGCTACTATTCCTCCTTCTCTGCATTTATACCCAAACTTCTTTACCTGTGGAAGGAACATTAGGTTTGGCCACCATGCTGGTCTAGATTGCAGGCAGCAATACTAGTCTAGGGCTAGCTGGTTAGCTCATTTGGATAGAGCATGGTGCTAGTAACACCAAGGTCCAGAATTGATCCCTATACCAGCCGGCTGACAAAAACAAAACAAACAAACAAAAAATCCCTAGTCTAGCAAGTTCCTCCCTGTCAGTACATTCTCATTTGTATATGGTAAGGTTATATTGGGGCTCAGGACACACCTCCCCAAAGTATGACTGAAGGAGACCAGAATACATCCCCTGCAAATACATCTGTTTGGCATGTTGACTACTTCAAGCTGGTTATTTTGAGAAACTGCAAACAGGAGTAGCTCTGAAAAGCTGCCCTTTCCTAAAGGAAATTCACAAATACAAAGGAAATTTTCACTAGCAAAGGTATCTGTATCTAGACAATTTACATCACCTGAGAGAGACTTATCTGCAGACACAGATACCTTTTTTTTTTTTTTTTTTTTGGCAGCTGACCAGTACGGGATCCCAATCCATGACCTTAGTATTATAAGGCTGTGTTCTTACCAGCTGAGCTAACTGACAACCCAAGGCAACCTTTCTTCACCATACATTTCTTTTCCTCAGCCATAATTCGTCTCTACCCCACCCCCCAGAATCTTCAAGTGCCTGTTCTTTTCTGTAGCTCAGGATGCTATATAGGGTTTGACCATCTGGCCCTTCTTTGAGTCTCATATTTGTGTGGGATTCCCATGTGTGTACATAATTAGTTTTCTCCCGTTAATCTGCCTCATGCCAATTAAATTCCTACCCCAGCAAAAAAACCTAGGAGGATAGAGGGAAGTCATTTTCCTTTCCAGTAGTCATTCACTGTTAACCCTGATTTTGGCAAATGGAGTAAACCTCTATCAGGCCCTTTGGGATTCTGACATAAAGGTTTAAAATTATAGTTACACTCGCTCGCTCTCTCTCTCTCTCTCTCTTTTTTTTTTTTTTTTTTTTTTTTGGTGGCTGGCTGGTGTGGGATCCAAACCCTTGACTTTGGTGTTACTAACACCTCACTCTAACCAACTGAGCTAGCCAGCTAGCCCTGGTTACACCCTCTTGCTCAGGAATCATCTCTGCTTCAGGCACTTGTAGTTGCAGCCCTGTCCTGTGACCACTGGATCTGGTAGAAAAATAAGCTGAGGTGATGTGGGAAAGAAAGGAAGGAAGTATAGTTGTCATATGAGAGTCCTCCTCCCTTGGAAGGAATTGCATAGTCATGCCGACATCCTCCCCCACCAGCTGTTCCCCAGACCTACCAGGGAAACAGGAACCTATCCAGTAGCCCCTCGTGCGGAGTGTGGGCGCACACCTGGGAGGGAGTGTAAGCCAGCCCTTCCTGCCTGTACCTCCTTCCCACTCCCCTCTCCCTACCATTTTAGACAATCAATGTTTCAATTGTCCCTTCTATATTCTATTTTATTTTTTGGCAGTTAGTGCATATGGGGATCCAAACCCTTGACCTTGGTGTTATCAGCACCATGCTCCAACCAAGTGAGCTAATCAGCCAGCCCTTAAGTGTCCCTTCTAATTCTCTGTCAGACTGCTACTATAAGGAGGATATTTCTCTTTCCATTGTTGGACATTATGGGATGTAAATTGTGTTACTTGGTCTGAAGAAATGTGACACAATGGCCTAAATTAGAGCAATATCTTCTGTTCCTGTTCTTTTACAGTACTCTGATGCATTTACATCTACCACTGGGTAAGCAAAGCCCTGTCCTAAATCAGTGTCTACGCCGGTTGGAACCCATTTGTAACCTCCTGAGCCTACCAGCACTAGTCACCTGCTGAGTTTAAGACCTCTCCCCAGGGAATCTGCCACATAGTCATCTGTAGTCACTGTCTCTTTATTGGCAAATATAACAGTTCTTATTGGCATTTTGTATCTCAGAGGGTGAAAGAGGAAAATGTCTAGATTCACCCCACCTGTACATTGCAGCCTCCAGTGTCAAAATGGAAAATCTTATGTATATTATACATATTTCTACTCATCTCATGGCTCCAGATGATCACTTAAGCAAGCACACTGGGATATCTGCTTACTTCCAATCATCTTCTAAACCTGAAAGAAGATTCTTCTGATGGCATCAACATGTCCTGCTGTAATGCACCCCTCAAGTTCCCACTGTGATTTCCATGGGGCCATGCCCCATAAGGGCATTCCTGTAATAGGCATGCTTTCCATTGCCATTCTGTCTGACCATGTGGCCAGGCCATTGGCCATTGCCCATGAGTAGGTAACAATGAAACATAGTGGCTTTTATCATCGTTCTATTCTTCCATCACTGCTAAGAAAACAGCATGCAATTCAGCTCACCAAGCTGATTTGTTTTTACCTTCTTTCATGAGAGTGATGGCTTTGCAAACAGGATGTTGTCCATTCTTCTGGGAACTGGTGTCCATAAACCAAGCAGCTCTTGGTTGGTCAGTCAAAAGCTGCATAGAGGGCACTACCGAAATGACAATAGAATCTACCAGCTTCTCATACAGTTCCAAAGTGAGTCCAAAGGGAAAAGAGGCTCTTTGCTGGTCAGTATCTCCTCTTTGCATTCCCCTGGTAGCCTGATCCTGTATAAACCATTTCCATTTTGTTATGGAACTCTTCTGGGCACAGCCCTCCCCATTACAGGGTTTCTCCAACATCACCCAAGACATCATTGATATTTCAGATTTTAAGATTATCTTATGTCCTTCAGACATAGGAGCAGCCCCAATTAATGTCTGATAGCAAGATAATAATTTCCCCTCAAGTGTAAATTCTCTGTCCAAAGTCCCAGTAGGGAGGTACTCATAGGCTTTTTCCATAAGCCCCAGTCCATACACCACATAGAATTATTGTACAGAAAATTTGTTCATACCAGCACTCCAGATATTCCACATTGATATTAACAGTCTGTGTGGGCTTGGGCAATATTATTTGTTTCCATTTAGCATGTCCAATTAAAATTGCTTAAAGAGCAGATTTACATTCCTTCTGTTTTACAATGTTTATTCCCATAACACATTCAGGCAAAAGAAAGCCAACCTCTTCACATAAAGCCTGTTCAATTCTACCAATTTTTTTAAAAAAATTTTTATTGTGGTAAAATATATATAAGATTTTCCATTTTGATCATCTTTGAACACAAAGTTCCATGGAATTAATTACATTCACAATGCTGTGTGACCATCACCTATATCTATTTCCAAAACTTTTTTGTCATCCTAAACATAAACTCTGTAACCATTAAGAAATAATTTCCTGTTATTCCTTCTCCCCAGTCTCTGGTAAACTCTAATCTACTTCTGTCTCTGAATTTTTTTCCTCTAATTTATTTTTTCTTAACTGACCCATGATAGCTGTATGTTTATGGAGTACAATGAGATATTTGGGTACATTTATACAATGTGCAGTGGTCATATCAGGATAGTTAACATATCCATTGCCTCAAACATTTGTCACCTCTTTGCATTGAGAACATTCAAAATCCTCTCTGCTAGCAACTTGAGGTTACATATGCTAATTGTTTATCATAAAGAAGGATACAACTTAGGAACAGCCAAGTGGAAGACATGCATAAGACAGGTGTGGGGCTTGGGGGGTGGCACAGAGCCTCATGCCCACTCCAGGCATACTTCCTTCCCAGCATGTCAGTGTACATACAAACAGTCCATTTTTATTCATCCCATTTATCTCGCCTATAATGAAAGCAGTAGAATCTTCAGAGAAAATGTATTCACCAACACGGAAGCTCACCAGATATCCTCGTTTAAGACTTTTTGTTGAACTCAATCTCCAGTTTCCCTCCCCTCCCATGAGATGGGGGGAGATGGAAGTGGTGGACCTGAAATTTCTGACCCTCTAATCTTGACTTTGGTCTTTCTGGTGATCAGCCCCTATCCTATAACAATCTAGTTGGCCTCACCCTGAATCACTTCAGCATAAACTCAGGTTTGCTGGAAAGGGGCTTCTTGTGAAAACAAAAGACACTCTTCAGTCACTCAGGAAGTTCCAAGGGTTTTAGGAGCTTTGTGCCAGGTAGTGACAAAAACCAAATGTATTATTATACCACAATATTAGATAAAGAAATTCTTTTAGAATCCAGAGGTATCATAATTGTATCATAATTCAATAGGTCAAATATGTTTTCACATTCATTATATCCATAATCTGCAATATCCATAATGGTAAATGGGGCTGATATATCCTCATTCGAGATGAGAAACGTAAGCTCAGAGAGGTTATATGAGTCGGCTGAGGACACAAATGGACCTGTATCCATCTCTCCGGTTCTTTTTTGCTTCAGTTTTCCTGTTCTATTTTGCCTTTTTGCACTCTGAATGGGGAGAGGGCATAGACAGCTTGTGAGGACTTGTAATGTACCATCTCCAGCACTAGCCTTATGACACATTTGATCTCCTTTGTTCCTAGAAGTTCACTGAGGCAGGAGATGATACAGACTTTCCAAAGACAAAACTGAAAGGAAGTTAGGCAGGTTGCTGAGAACATATGTGCTAAGTAGTGCTGGTAGAATTTGAATCTTGATGGGCTCCAAAGATTGTTTTATTATTTCTGTAGTTGTCACCCAAATGTACCAGAAGAATTAGCCCAACCTAAAAATGTGGAATTTCTCAGCCTGGATTTGCCAAAGTCACTAAAAGTATGTGATGGTCATAAAACACAGTAATTACAGTTCATACACGTTGTGTCTTCTCAAAGGAGTCCAAATTTGTTATGTCTTCATGCATAATTCATGGTTTGAAGTGGATTTTATTATAAACAAATGCTTTCATTTAAAATGAAAGAAAATGTCATTTTATAAAGCCCGTGCATGGTGGTCTACTGTGTGGAGAGAAAAGGAACTTGATGAAACCTGTTTGGACAAGGCTGACAATATGGAAGTGGGCAAGGTAAACATCTTCTGACCATGCATGTTGGAGAAAAGCTTTCCTGAGGTGAAATGAAAATGACTTCCCTTTTAAAAAATAGTGTGTACTTTCTAGTATTTAAATGAACTGTCATAATTATGCCCTAATTTTTAAGGTAATTTTGCTTGCCAAATAACATTTGGGCAGCAGGCTAATAAATATAGTTCTCATTTCTATAGAAAAGTAGAGGTCTGTGGTGTGTCTGACCTATTAGTCGCTAGAACTCATTTAAAAAATATTATGAGGTGTAACTTCTTTTGTTGAAAAATTAGGTTTGGTGAGGTAGAGCTAGGAAAAATATTTTGAGTTACAAAATGAACTTTTTTTCCTAGGCAGCTGGCCGGTACAGGAATTGGACCTTGGACCTTGGACCTTGATGTTATTAGTGCCACCCTCTAACCAATTGAGCTAACTGGCTAGCCCTGAATTTTGAAGAATTTTTATGTTTAGAAATTATATACAAGAGCAATCATAATTCACACTACAATGCCCAAATTATGCTGGATTTTGTTGATTAAAAAGTTGTTTCCTTTTTCATATTATGGTACTAAAAACAACACCTTATTCTATTTTTTATTAATCATTCTCCCTATTAGTTTGCAAGGGCTGGCATATCAATTGCCAACAAGTTCGGGTGGCTTAAACAACACTAATTTATTTTCTCATAGTTCTGGAGGCCAGAGTCCAAGATGGAGGTGTCTGCAGAATTGGTTTCTACTGAGGTCTTCTCTTTGGTTTGCACATGGCTGTCTTCCCATTACCTTTCCTTTGTGCCTACACATGCCTGGGCTATAATTTCCTGTCATAAGTACACCTGTATGGGGAAAATAGAATAATTTAGTCAGGCTCCCTTGACATTTCTCATAAACAAGTTGTGTGAGTGGAGTTAGTGTGCATGTGCACCCATGAATCTTTCTAGTTAAGTGATTTTGTGTGTTCTTCCGTTTGTGAAGCAGGCTGGCAGCACAGAGCTCATGTCTAACAATAGAGCACGTTTCCTCTTCTGACAGCTGCTCAGTTTCAGTTTTACTTTAGACCTTGCTGGTAGGAGTTGAGTTTTTGAGTTTCTCCTTTGTACTGCCTAGCTCCTAGACGTGTGTGTGCTGCATAAAGACTATTCCTACTTCAGCCAAGGCTCCAAAAAACTTTTTGCCAGTTACCTAGCTCATAGACCTGCATGTGAAGGGTTTGTGAACAGGCTTGAGGGGTCTGTGAGCTCCAGACTGTAGCCCTAGCTTTAGAATTGGCGTCATTGGCAGGATTATGCCAAAATTTGTTGGGAGCCTGAAGCCCCGCACCCCTTCTTGTGAGACCGCTCCTCCTTGACAATCTGCTCAGATGGCCATGCTTTACATG
>NW_007733095.1:175219-179637 GCF_000696425.1 Galeopterus variegatus | reverse complement strand
AAAAAGGAACTCTCATACATTGTTGGTGGGAATGCAAAGTGGTGCAACCCCTATGGAAAATAGTTTGGAGGTTCCTCAAACAGCTGAAGATAGATCTTTTGATCTTTTGAATAAAGAACCTTTGCTACAATTTTTCCTTTCACATAAAAATGGTGGAGTAGTGTTATTGTTAACCATTTTCATGCACTGCGACTATTAACATTATTTAATTGTCCTGTTACTCAGTGTAAATGTCACCTGTTACAATATTCACACACGGCACTGTGTCATCCATTAATCCAATTAATTAAAAACTCTAATTTATTTATTGATTCATAAAATAAGTGGATACAGTTAATATACCTCTATAACATTTACTGAATTAAAATTTGCATCTGAGCTAATATTTATCTTTCTTTTATTTTTCCATGTTCAGATCAGAACACTTTAGATTTTTTGATGTGCTTGATTTCTTTATTTTGCCTTGCCAGTCATCATTTTCAAAAGCGTAATAAGTGATCTGAGAAATACAAAGCATAGTGAGGAGGGAAACAATTTAAACAATTCAAATGAGTTGATCAGGAAAGACCTCATGAAGAAATGGAAATTGTACCATAGAGTATTTATACCTTCACAGATTTTCAGAGAATACACTCTCCTCTCGGTTTCCAAACATTCTCTCAACCTCTCCTCATATCCTTACTGAGCAGAATCCCTTCCACATACTTCAGCTTTAGAAAGGATATGTAAAGACTTGACTGGATGATAGCTCTGTTCTACAGCTGGCCAAAATCCACAAGGCAAGGAATTATAATCCCTAGTAACCAGTTTAGACAAAGGAAAGAGTGAAAAATATGTGGAAGAAATACAAAGTAACATTTTTTTTCATTGAAATATTGGTTACACAAATATTAATTACACATATTTGTGGAGTTCAGAGTTATATTTCATACAAGTATACAGTGTGTGGTCACCAAACCTGGATAATTAGCATATTCATCATAATAAAACTTAATCATTTCTTTGTGTTGAGGACATTTGATCTCCTCTTTTTGTCATTTGATAACATGCAATAAAATATTGTTAACTATAGATATGTAGCTTCACTGTATACGAATAGAACTTATATGTCCTATCTAGTTGTTTTAATAATTCGAATTCAAAATTTACTCCCAAGAAGTTAACACATCATTATGAAGAGCTTACTTAAGCACATAACATGACAGTTACTATTTAATCAGAAGAAATATGTAGACTTTAATATATTATTTTATATGATAAGTGATAGACCAACAGTACATTATCAATTATTCTGAATGTATATATTTCTTTGTTTCAAGCAAGTAAGAAGAAATAGTTTGATTTACCATCTTTTGGGGCCCTTCACAGATTCAATTTTAAAGTTGTTGTCTCTGCAAACTACTGCCCTGCCCTAGAAATTTGACAGGCTACTTAAATAAATCGATCCTCAGCTTCTTCAAAGTTAAAGTGAATATAACCTACTTTAGCGTATTTTTCCAGGTATTGAAAATAAAGTAATTTACAGTCATATTTTATCTTTAGAACATACTCTATCTCTCTGAATACCATTTCATTCAAATACATAAAACTAATATATTTTAATTACTTACAGAATAATATAGTGATGAAAGCATTATATCCAGCACCTTTTGTATTCAGATAAACTACTGGTCTTCACTGTGATAGTTGATTACCTATTTGCTCCTTTAGTTTGTCCAGGAAACAGTTTTATTTCTGAGAATTTAAGTAAAAATTAATTGTATAGTAGCTCCAGTTTAATACTAATAACTTTTTCAGTTATCTTCAAACCTTGAAATAGTAGGAAATCATGTTGTATCACTGTATCAATGGCTTGGCTGAAAACGTAGAATTTTATATTTTTGTAATATGGATAAAACAGAAATTTTGCCTGTTTTAAAATTTTGTTCAAGTAGTCCTTCTCTTCTGCAATTTAAAATAAAATCTTTATTTAAATATATATTATAATATACAAAATATATAATCAGTACTCTAGAATTTCTTCCAACATATGCCATAGTTGTACAAATAAGTCATACATTAATTTTAAGTACCTATTTTTTGGGGGTGGGGAGAGACAGCATTTGAGTACTGAAAATCCTCTTATAGTTTTGTTGTATATCTTACTGAGAATGCCAAGAAAACAAGGCTGTGACAGCTCTTTTCTTTTGTTATTTCTAGAGTTATGTTTGCAGTGAGCAACTTTGAGGGATGATGTTATTATAGGACAAAGAGTAGGTTTGTTACTGCTTGATAAAAAGGGCAGATTCCCTAGATCAATGCCCCCCAACTGTGAAGCAAACACACTGCATATGCAGCATCCCCCTGGGCTATTGCATGTTGCCTTCATGAGATTGGGGGGCAAAGAGAACTGACGCAAATTATAGGCTCATAATGTCTATAGCTGCTTGCTATGCTCTAAGTAATAACATCTTTTGTCTCTGACTCAGAAGTCTCTTGTCTTCTGTCAGCATTTATAAACATTACAGGTGTGAAGGTTAAATTGTAACAGTTACCGGTTACAAGTTATAAGTAAGGTCAAACCAAATCCCAGATCAAACAATGAGCAATATACAAACTGTAGGAGACAACTAAATTACTACAAACAATTTTAGATAGGAAAAATTTTAGATAGAAAAATGGCCCCTTTCAGAATTCATTTATTCACCACATCTGTTTTCTCAAATGCAAATATAGTGTGGAAAGTGAGAGAGAAAAAGAGAGAGAAACAAAGGTGGAAAGAGAGAGACAGAAACCCAAAATCCTGTCTAACATAAGAAATATACCTCTAACTTATAATTCCATGCAGCAGTTTATTTCCCAGATAAATTTGATCATGTTTTTATCATTTATGTATGTGAAGATAATAACTCACAGCTTTAGAAAATTGTATTTTTCTTTTGTAGAGTAACATTTGATGCAGTAATCCAAAAGCAACGGAGAAATTATTCTGTAGAAAGAAAGCAGTGTTTGGCACTATGCGCCTATAATACTTACATAGTCAAACTGATATAAGTTTCCACTTTAAAATAATAGTAATAATAAAATCAGTATCCTACTTTCTAGTCAGAAAATAATATGAGACTCAAGTTCTGTACTTCAAAGTAATTCCAAGAAAATGTTCACAAAATAAATTGAAATATTCACTTTGGTCTGGTGTTTGAGATATCTGAGATAAGATCAACTTTTACCTAAGAAAGGATAATTAAATTTATTTTTTCCAAAGGTGTCCAAAACACTTCACTTTGCTTAATTCATATTCCTTTAGCTACTTCCTATTGAAGATGCTCTGAGCTGCTTTAATTAGGAGAGAGCACATAGAGACAGCTTGCTTTAAATTTCAGCTTTCTCATTCAGCAAACTTGATTTTTGCTATTTATAACCAGGGCTCATAGTATTAGCCTCTATGAGCTGGCTTTAATGTTTTTATAGTTATTATGGTATTTTCTATTTTTGTAATCATGATAAATATGTCAAAACTCACTTTTAACACTTTATTAGGGACAGAGGGACTGTTATAAAAATATGAGAGAATAAAAATAAATTAACAAGGATGTTGCCTAACAAGTTTAATAGTATGATAATAATCACATGTATTGAATTGCAACTTATATTTTTAATAAACAAAACCATAAACTCTTAAATTGTAAAACTCCAGGAAGAGCAAGAAGGCATCTTCTAGCAAGGGTATTTATGCTTTTAAACCCTGATACTGCAACATGAAGACAACTGAGAAAAATCAACTACAGAAGAAAGTGCTCTTGCTAAATAAAGATAATCTTCTGGACATTATCAGCATTCAGCCAGGAAATTTTTATACTGCCCACATAAATTTCAAGAAGCCTATGAAATCATACTCCTCCTGTCATTTAGGACTTAGCACTTAGCATGTTTTACTGGAATTTTCTCTGCTAAATGATGTATAATAATAATAGGGACAGAAATAAATTCTGGGTGTAAGACTAGGTCATTAACAGTAAGTACCACAAGCAGAAATGATAAGTTGGTGTAGAACTTAAATTAGAACTAGAATCATTTTAAAAAAATAATCCAGGTAGCCCAGACTTCCAGTCATAGTAGGAGGTTTACATATTGTCAATAACACTAAAGACAAAACCTCAATAACCAAATCACTTTTGTTATTTCAGTCAGGGTATGAAAGAAAACATATGGGATGTTCATGTTTACATAGATAGCTGGTGAGGCCAGGAGAGAATTGTCAGGGCTGGTAGCAATTAAACAGTAGGTTTGAAGAAAGGGGAGTTGTGACAATAATGAAAAAACATTTTTTTGGAATGCCATGTTATGATCTTTAACAAGCTAATATATTATGAACCTCATGACTAGCTTTTTGCATTTTTTATGGATTTCTGATGACATTTGAAAGCAGAGGTAACTTT
>NW_007733095.1:156786-174650 GCF_000696425.1 Galeopterus variegatus | reverse complement strand
CATGAGATGAGAATACAGAACTAGAGAATGAAGATTTGGCTGCTGGCCTCAACAGTCCTAAATGGCATCAGTACCTTACTGTGGAAGGCATATTAAATCTCTTCAAAGAGCATTTTGCTTTATGTTACAATAACTCATTGTATTTCCACATTTTATATTCTTTGTTAAATTGGACTAACTTCTATTGTTTCATTAATATCATGCATTAGTTCTTTCTCCTAAAGAACAACTTATTTTTTAATAGTACTCCTATTAGAATTTTAGGAGTAGTTTTTGGTGCAATTTGCTTTCGTATAGATAGTACAGGGTCAGTAGTTAACTTAAGAATAAGTTTGGTTTCATATAGACAATATACATAAAGTTTGGTTTCATATGGACACTATCATGTCAATAGTTAACTTATGAATATCAGTTCTGAAGCCACACTGCCTAGATTCAAATATCTTCCCACTATTTCTTATTTATGTGCCTATATTAAAGTAGCATGTAACACATATGATTATATCGAGTGATTACACTAGTTAATAAACATAAAGCACTTCACAGTTTCTAAAAAATCAGCAAAGGAAAAATTTACCGATAATTGACATTATTCAATAATTTTCTAAAAGGGTATATTGGCTGAAGACCAGGACAAAATGTTTCCAAACCTGACATTTGTTAAGTTATTAAGCATATTTTCTCTTTTGTATCCACTTAATCTCAACATATTCAATATACAGCAAAAAAAGGAAAGAAAAAGATTATGGATTTAGTTCTACAGCTGCAATCTAGAAACTTCTCATGGACTTTATAATTCTGTGGAAATTGGAGCCCTTAAATATCCTGGAAGAAAGAACCCTTGGCATTACCAAAGAGAGTTAACTGCCTAGTTGAATTGACTAAGCTCCATGATCACATATTGCCAATATATCCACTCGATGTACATCAAAAATTTTCTTCCTTACATGACCAGAGATTACATGGCCTCCAATTTCGCAGTTTAATTAAAAACAAAGAAAAAAACGTATGCTCTTAGGTCATGGTATTCTTCTAATCATTGTAAATCCCACTACTTTTATTTTGCCAATATATACACTCGATGTACATCAAAAATTTTCTTCCTTACATGACCAGAGATTACATGGCCTCCAATTTCGCAGTTTAATTAAAAACAAAGAAAAAACGTATGCTCTTAGGTCATGGTATTCTTCTAATCATTGTAAATCCCACTACTTTTATTTTTAAAAGACAACTGTTTCAATCAAATCCACAGTTCTTCCATTTAGGGGCACCAATTCATAAAATTGTATTATATTTTTTCTTTCAGCTTACCTAAGTAGCTAGCTACCTGGTGAATTTCCAAGCATCATTCCTCTAAGAATTTATCCTTTTTGTGAACTCTGGCTGATCATCAAATAGTGACTCAAACTGCTCTTATGAAGTTGAACTTCAATACTTATGGTAAGCTGAATAATTTTCCCACAAAGATAGCCTTGTTCTAATCCTTGGCAACTGTTAATGTTACCTTATATGGCCAAAGGGGCTTTGCAGATGAAAGTGAAATAAGGATGTTGAGATGGAGATATTATCTGGGTGGGCCTGATATAATCACAAGGCCCTTGCAAGAGGTAGGCAAAATATCAAAGAGAAAAAAGGTGATGTGATAACAGAATCAGATAATGAAGTCATACTGCTATAGCCAGTGGCCAAGAAATGCTGGCAAGCTCTAGAATCTAAAAGAAGTCCGGAAATGTTTCTGTTGAAACTTTGATTCCAGTCCTGTGAGGTACATGTTGGACAATTGATCTACAGAATAGTAAGAGGACAAAGCTCGTGTGTTTTAAGCCACTAAATTTATGGTAATTAGTTACATCAGCAATTAGAAACTAATACAATATTTTTCTTTCCATATATCTGAGGAAAGCAAATGGAATAAATTTAAGGGAAAGAAATAAAAAGTCTCTCAAATTTTTGTGAGGGTAAACTTGTCATATTCCCAAGCTCATGAACTTAAGAAGTGCTTTCATGTTGTGGGGAAAATAGAGTAGTTTAGTCTGGCCCCCTCACCTCAGGTCCAGTTGGGGGTGGTGCAGCACTTTCTTTGTAAACAAGTTGTGTGGGGGTGGAGTTAGTGCACATGCATGCCTGTGTATTTTTAGCTTGCTGCTATTCTTGTGTGTTCTTCAGAGTATGTGAAGCTGAGGCTCTGAAAGGCTCCTCTGCAGAGCTCATGTCTAAAAATAAAGTTTATTATCTCTTCAATCAATGCTCCAAGGACCTTTTTCCTGTTACCTAATTTGTAGACCTGTGTGTGAAGGGTTTGTGACCCAGTCTTGAGAACAGGATCAAGGGGTCTGTGAGCTCCAGACCTAGCCCTAGCTCTATACAAGTGTAAATTTCAGTTCTCAAGAAGGTTCTATTTGGAAGACATAAGTAACGTTTATAGGTAATTAATATAATTACCTACAACCTACGTTCTGCAGTCCTGTATTTACACATCTTATACTTCCTTATGGAGACATTCTAGGACAAAATCTTTCTGCCTTCAAATCCCTCTACAGAGGCACATATCAAAGTTGCTAATATAGAATCTGCTTATCCAGGATGACTCATAAAATCTTTCAAAGGGATATAGTATGTACTGTAGTAGCTCAATATCCCTCTGACATTTGTACAGGAGAGACTTCTGGAGAGAGTAAAGGCAGTACTGCTATGTGCAAGCTAAAAATAGCTTAAAAGCCACCATGTACTCAGCTTATGTGAGGATCTTTTTCAATTCTTCAGAGTTAACTTCACAGCAGAAACAGAAGCATTTATCAGACATGAAGAGACTGTACATTGTGTAAAACATAATGTGAAATTTAGGAATTTTTGAGCAGGTATAATTTTGGGGAAAAATAAGTATTTTTAATGTTTGGCAATGGACTTTATTGACTATTGACACATAAATGGTTTGCCTCAGTACACAAAATAGGTGGCTTCTCCCCACATCAAAGAATGGCCCAAATATTTTCTTGTTTCTTTATAACTTTTAGGAAGAAAGAATCTCTCCACCTTAGAACTTCTTAATCAGTAATCTAGTTTCAGATCTGAAGGTGAATAGAGAATCAATCTTTTATCTTATGAAGGAACCACTGCTGCAGAATATGTCAGTTCTCACTTGAAACATAAAACATGTCATGGCTAGGGCCTCCTTAAGAGAATTAAAAGTATTTATCATAAAATAAAAGTACTAACATAGCTGTATGTATTTATTCCGGTCATGCATATTTATCTGTCTTTACAATAAAAGATGTTTTTCTCCTTCATTTCTCCTAAAATGCAATTTTCTGGTAAGCAATATCATAAATCAGATGAAGGTTAAATTCTAAATGAATAATAAACTATTACTATGATGGTTCAGAAGTAGGAAATTGTGGGGGAAAAGGAGGTCTATCTAATTTCTCATAAGACCTAGGTTCTATGATTTGATCCTCTACCAAAGCACCATGTCATCTTGGGTTCATCAACTTGGTTGTATTGATGCTCTAGTCTCCACTTCCAAGAGTACTTAATAACACTTACGTTAGGTTAAAAGACAAATCAATTGGGCCGGCCCCGTGGCGCACTCGGGAGAGTGCGGTGCTGGGAGCACAGCGACGCTCCAGCTACAGGTTCGGATCCTATATAGGACTGGCCGGTGCGCTCACTGGCTGAGCCCGGTGGGGGCAAAACCAAGCCAAGGGTTGCGATTCCTTTACCAGTCACGAGAAAGACAAAAAAAAAAAAAAAAAAAAAAAAAAAAGACCAATCAATTGATGTATGTAGAACCACACTGATAGAACAAGTACTAGCAGCATTTTCTTCTTATGTATGTTATATCTGTTTGTGTTTGTGTCTGAGAAAGAGGGGCAGGTGATGAAGAAGTGTTATGAGAACAGGAGGCTGGAGGATGACTATAGTGCACCTGATGGCAAGAACCCAATCTAATATACAGAGGTCCGAGTGAGAGACAGAGATAAAAAATGAGGAGAGAAATGAAAACTGAAGCCTTGATTTTCTTTCTTAACAAAATAACAAATCTCCATTCAGTAAACCAGAATTAGGTATTTGCGATCAATTTCCTTCTTTACATAATTTAAAAATATCTGATGACCCTTGCTTGTCACGTATTCTTAAGAAATATATTTTTAACGATTTAGGTCGTAATGCTATAGGAGGTGCTCTGTTTCCCCAGGATATGCCTCTGGGTTTCCAGCCACTCCCTGAGGTGTCCCCTGGAGGAAAAGTACTGTTGCCAATCAGACTATTTTCAGCACAAACACGGGAAAATGACACAACAAGGGGTTGGCTTGTGCAAATCCAGTGGCTGGGCATGCTCAATAAAGAGCACAGAATATTTTTGAATATGCCTCGTGTATGTGGGAGTGTCTCTCAGACTATTTTCAGCACAAACACGGGAAAATGACACAACAAGGGGTTGGCTTGTGCAAATCCAGTGGCCGGGCATGCTCAATAAAGAGCACAGAATATTTTTGAATATGCCTCGTGTATGTGGGAGTGTCTAACTAATGGACATGCTCCAGGAAGGGACTGACAGAGCATGTGCTAAACTAAATGTTAGGAAACCGAGAGCCACCCCCTTAATTGAATATTCTTTAGATAGAGAAACTGTAAAAGCCAAATTCCAGCCAAAGGTAGGTTTGTTGCTCACTTTCGTGGAGGCAATGTGCACACTTGGCTGAGGTGTGTATGCTTTACCTTGTATCAAACTTACTTTCAGCAGGCGGCTGCTCACTCTCTTGAGGCAGCCTGCATTCTGCACTGAACTTTAAGTATATGTTTCTTGCTTTTGTGTTAAACTTGGTGTGGGTCCTGCTCAGTCTCTGGAGCTATGTGCACTTTCTCTGTAGAACCTGTATTTCTTATCTGTTATATTAAACTTGTTCTCTCTGTGACTCTGCACTTGAATTCCTTCCTTTGGCAGAGTCAAGAATATGGTAAGAAGACAGGGTAGGTTGAGGCCTGCTATTGGGCTCCCCAGACCCTACCTCTGACATCAAAACTACAGGCAAAGTGTATTGAAAAAAACTTTTCTCTACTGATACATACGTTTATGAATCACTCAGAACTTCCTACAGTCAATTATTGTTAATGAATAAGAAATAAAATATGTAATGAATGGGTTTTCAGGATAGTTGACAGTAAACTATCTGTAATGATAATTATGCCTCCTACATTTCTAGTGAAGAGATTATATGATGCATTTTAATTACCTTAATGAATTGTGATCAGGTATCTTTATAAACATAATTTATACTACAATTTGGATTTTTAAAAATAATATATTATGAATTTAAATTAGCACTGAGAAAGTTCTTGTACCATTCAAATATTAAAACTATTTTTTTTCCTAAAGACTGCATACACAGAGCCACATTATTCTTTGAATTTATCAGTGTTTTTTTCTTTTATTTTCTTTCAGTCAAAACTGCTCCTTAAATTTAAAGGTAATTGTTATAATCGCTTTGAATTTGTGTGACTCTAAGTGAGAGAATTTACAGGGTCTTGGGCAGTGACTACAAATCTTCAAAACCTCAGTATGAATGCATTAATAAATAATAGCCCATTGTACAACCTTTCATTATACTTTTTATTTTATCTGTCATAAAAGGCATCAAATTGTGCATTCTCTATACAAATGAAAAAAGAAACTATTAACCCATGAAATGCAATTTGAATTTAATGTAGCAGAGTACAGTTGAGTACGTGTCTCAACTTCAACTCTAAAACAAAGTGCATTAGCTTCTTCTGATGCTGAGCTTGTTTTTTCTCATTTGTCCATGTATTCAAATAATTAACAGTAAAAGCATGAGTTAGCTTCTCACAGAATTTATCATAGAGAGCATTTCAGATTTATATAGAACCTTGGCCTAAAGCAGAGTTCTCAAACCTTACTGTGCACCCATGTCATCTGGGGACCTTGTTAAAATGCAGTATCTTATTCAGTGGGTCAGACCTTGGGCTAGGGACTCTACATTTCTAACAAGCTTGGAATTCTGATGTTACTGGTTCGTGGAAAGGTGATTTCTGGGCTGAGAGATTCCCTGGGTCAGATGATATTCCACCACTAAATTGTGGAAACCGATTCAGAGTTTTTAGTGGTCTCCTATTAAAAAAAAAATAGTGTGGGGTTTGCAGATGTGAGAAAGAAAAAATTCCCTTAGATTATACTTAAAATACTATTACAATCTTTCTACTTATATAAAGTTCATTGCCCACAACGAACACACAAAACATGCATACACATACATGCACACACACATGGTATGCATCTGAGCATACATACAGTCACAAAGAGAAAAATAACATTATTAATTTGTTTTTTTTACCAACCAATTACTTAACATTACATCCAAACCCGTGCTCATAATGTCTGGTTAACAACCTTTGTTCTTTTATAATTGCTCATAATTAAAGTCCAAAACAATGAAAATATTTAAGACATAGGAAATTTTCAAAACCTAATGATTGTAGTTTACTGTTACCACTTTTATGACTGTAGATTCAATATATGAAATCCTATGCCATAATTATTTAAAAAGATTAAAACAGTATGCCTCTGAATATGGTGAAAAAGTGAGGCTAGAGTAAGTTCAGAAAAATAGGGTGCCCACTTCAATCTGTATTTTCCTCTGCCTCTCTTCTAGTTTTTAGTTGTATCATTTTAAAAAAAGCATTTATTTATGATGACAAACTGGCAAAAACTTTCACCATATAGGCATATGAATAATAATTTTAGCATCTTTTTAATCAAGAAAGACATGAAGTGTGTGTGTGTGTGTGTGTGCGTGGGGGGGGTGTTTCCTTCTGGCTTTTTATCACATGGTTAGGCAAAAACTTTCACCATATAGGCATATGAATAATAATTTTAGCATCTTTTTAATCAAGAAAGACATGAAGTGTGTGTGTGTGTGTGTGTGTGTGCGTGGGGGGGGTGTTTCCTTCTGGCTTTTTATCACATGGTTTGGGCAAAGAAGAAATATCCTCTGATTTAAGTTTATTTATTTTTGAGGGGAGTTGCAATTTTATTTTTTCGGGTTTTTTTATTGAAATATAATTAATCGTAATAACTTCGTATAGCATACATTATACGAAGTTATACGATAATCATGATAAATATGTCAAAACTGACTTTTAACACTTTATTAGGGACAGAGGGACTGTTATAAAAATAGGAGAGAATAAAAATAAATTAACAAGGATGTTGCCTAACAAGTTTAATAGTATGATAATAATCACATGTATTGAATTGCAACTTATATTTTTAATAAACAAAACCATAAACTCTTAAATTGTAAAACTCCAGGAAGAGCAAGAAGGCATCTTCTAGCAAGGGTATTTATGCTTTTAAACCCTGATACTGCAACATGAAGACAACTGAGAAAAATCAACTACAGAAGAAAGTGCTCTTGCTAAATAAAGATAATCTTCTGGACATTATCAGCATTCAGCCAGGAAATTTTTATACTGCCCACATAAATTTCAAGAAGCCTATGAAATCATACTCCTCCTGTCATTTAGGACTTAGCACTTAGCATGTTTTACTGGAATTTTCTCTGCTAAATGATGTATAATAATAATAGGGACAGAAATAAATGTTACTTTGTTTTATCTTCCACTTATGAGTGAGGACAGGCCATATTTCTCTTTCTGGGCCTGGTTTATTTCACTTAACATAATTTTCTCTAAGTTCCTCTGTGTTGCTTCGAATGGCAGAATTTTATTCTTTTTTTATGGCAGGGTAGTATTCCATTGAATACATATGCTACATTTCCTTATCCATTCATCTGTCAGTGGATATTTAGGTTAGGTTGATTCCAATCCTTGGCTATCATAAGTAGAGCTGCAATAAACATGGGAGTGCGGGTATTCCTTCTACATGATGATTTCCATTCCTTTTGGTATATACCCAACAATGAAATTTCTGGGTCCTATAGCAGTTCTGTCTATAGTTGTTTGAGGAAGCTCCATACTGTTTTGCATAATGACTGCACTAATTTACAGTCCCACCAACAGTATAGAAGGGTTCCCCTTTCTCCATATCCTTGCCAATATTTGTTATTCTTTGCTTATTTGATAATAGCCAGTCTAAATGGGGTGAGATGATATCTGAGTGTGGTTTTGATTTTCATTTCCCTGATGCCAAATGATGTTGAGCATTTTTTCATGTGTCTGTTGACCATTTGCATATCTTTGTGTGAAAAGTGTCTATTCACTTCCTTTGCCTATTTTTTAATTGAGTTACTTACTGTTGAGTTGTTTGAGTTCTTTGTATATTCTGGATATTAATCCCTTGTTGGATTCATAGTTTGAAAATATTTCCTCCCAGTTGGTAGGTTGCCTTTTCTCCCTGTTAATTGTTTCTTTTGCTGTGCAGAAGATTTTTAGTTTGATATAATACCATTTGTTTAATTTTTCTTTTGCTGTCTGTGCTTTTGGGGACATGTTCATAAAGTCTGTGACCCATTCTATATCCTGAAGTGTTTCCCCTATGTTTTCTTTTTTAAGTTTTATAGATTTAGTCTTACATATAAGGCTTTGGTCCATTTAGAGTTGATTTTGGTATATGATGGGAGATACAGGTCTAGTTTCATTTTTCTACAAATGGATTTCCAGTTTTCCTCATCAGTTATTGAAGAGATAGTATTTTCCCCAATGTATGCTTTTGTTGCCTCTGTTAAAGATCAGTTGGCTGTAACTATACAGTACTGTTCCACTGGATGATGTCTGTTTCTATGCCAGTACTATGCTGTTTTGGTTACTACAGCTTTGTAGTATAGTTTGAAGTCTGGGAGTGTTATGCCTCCAGATTTAAATTTTTACCCAGAATTTCATTGGCTATTAAGGTCTTTTGTTCTATACAAACATTAGGATTTTTTTTTTTTATTTCTGTGAAGAATATTGTTGGTGTTTTGATGGGGATTAAATTGAAATGCTATAGATTGCTTTAGGTAGTATGGACATTTTCACAATGTTAATTCTTCCAATCCAACAGCATGAAATGTTTTTTCCATCTTTTTCTGTCCCCTTTAATTTCTTTCAGCAAGGATTTATAGTTCTTGTTGTAGAGATCTTTCATATCCTTGGTTAAATTGATTCCTAGGTATTTCATTCTTTTGGTGACTTTTAAATGTGCTTGTTTTCATGATTTCTTTTTCTGTTAATTTGTTTTTGGAGTATAAAAATGCTACTAATTTTTCTGTGTTGATTTTATATCCTGCAAAATTACTGAAATCATTTATCAGCACTAAGAGTTTTTTGGTAGAGTCTTTAGGTTTTCTATATATAGTATCATGTCATCTACAAACAGGGACTGTTTTACTTCATCTTTTCCAGTGTTGATGCCCTTTATTTCTTTCTCTTGTCTGATTTCTCTGGCTAGTACTTCCAATACCATGTTCATTTAGGAGCAGTGATAGCAGTCATCCATGTCTTGTTCCTGTCCTTAATGATAGGATGATATTGGAATTGGCTTTGCCATATATGGCTTTTATTATATTGAGATACTTTCCTTCTATACCTTATTTGCTAAGAATCTTTATCATGAAGAGATGTTGAGTATTGTCAAATGCATTCTCTGCATCTATTGAGATAATCATATGGTTTTTGTATTTGATTTGGTTGATGTGATATATCACATTTATTGACTTGTGTATGTTGAACCATCCTTGCATCTCTGGGATGAATTCCACTTGTTCATGGTGTATAATTTTTTTGATGTGTTGCTGTATTCTGAATGCTATCAGTTTTGTTGAGGATTTTTGTGTCTATGTCCATCAAATATATTAGCCTGTAGTTTTCATTTTTTGTTGTATCTTTGTCTTGTTTTGATATCAGGGTGATGCTGGCCTCATAGAATGAGTATGGGAGAATGGCATCTGTTTTAATTTTTTGGAATAGTTTGAAGATAATTGATATTAATTCCTCTTTAAAGCCTGGTAGAATTTAGCAGTACACTCATCTGGTCCTTGGGTTTTCTTTGTTGGGAGACTGCTGATTACTGCTTCAATCTCATTGCTTTTTATTTTTCTCTTCAGGTTTTATATGTCTTCTTGGTTCAGTCTTGATAATTTTTATATGTTGAGAAATGTATCCATTTCCTCCAGTTTTTCAAATTTGTTGGCCTCTGGCCGTTTGTAATAGTCTCTGATTCCTTGCATTTTTGTGGTATTGTTTGCAATGTCTCCTTTTGCAATACTAATTTTTTGTTATTTAAGTCTTTTCTTTTTTTTTAGTTAGCATAGCTAATGGTTTGTCTATTTTATCTTCTCAAAAAAACTACTTTTTTCTTTCACAGAACTTTTGTATTTGTGTATGTGTGTCTTTATTTAAGATTGTTCTGTTCTAATCTTAATTATTTCTTTCCATCTACATATTAGGGTTGGATTGTTCTTGTTTTCTACTTCTTTGAGATGTAAAATTAGGTTGTTTATTTGAAAATATTCTGTTTTTTGATGTAAGTATTTATTGTAATAAACTTTCCTCTTAGTACTTCTTTTACTGTATCCCACAGGTTTTGGTATGATGTCTTTTTTATTCTCATTCATGTCAAGAAGTTTTTTGATTTCCTGTTTAATTTTTCCTTGGACCCATGTGTTGTTCAGTAGCATGTTGTTTAATTTCCTTATGTTTGTATAGTTTCCATAATTTCATTTGATATTGATTTCTAGTTTTAATCCATTGTGGTCTAAAAAGTTACTTGAAATTATTATTTTTTTTTTAATTTTTGAGACTTGATTTGTAACCTAACATGTGTTCTATCCTGGAGAATGTTCCATGTGCTGATGAGAAGAATATAATACTCTGCAATTGTTGGATGACATGTTTTGAAGATATCTGAGAAGTCCAATTGATCTAAAGTGTAAATTAAATCCTTTGTTTTCTTTGGATGTGTTGCCAAGATGTTTTTTCCAGTGCAGAGAGAGGTGTGTTCAGGTCCCCAACTATTATTGTATCTGGGTCTATCTCTTTCTTTAGGCTTAATAGTGTATGGTTTACATATCTGGATGCTCTGGTGTTGGATGCATATGTATTTATTATTATTATGTCTTCTTGTTGAACAGATCTCTTCATCATTATATAATGGTCTTCTTTGTATCTTTTTATGGCTTTTAGTTTAAAGTCTATTATATTCTACATAAGAATAGCTACTCCCACCCTTTTTTTGGTTTCCATTCATATGATATATCTTTTCCATCCCTTCACTAACAGTCTATGTGCATCTTTTGTGATAGGATGAGTCTCTTGAAGACCACTTATAGTTGGGGCTAGCTTTTGAATCCAGTCAGTGTGTCTGTGTATTTAGAGTGTGGAAGTTGATCCATTTCCATTTAAAGTTGTTATTAGAGGTACTGTCCTACTTCTGTCATTTACTTGCTTTTCCCATGGTTGATTTAAATATCTTTTGTTCCTTTCTTCCCCTTTTATTATATGTCTTCAGATTTTTTTTTCTTTTTTTCTTTTTCTTTTTTTTTTTGGAAGTGGTATAGTATAGTTTCTTTCTCTTTTTTTGTTTTCATGTCTGCTCTACCAGTGGTGTTTGTTTTTTCTAGTGTATACAAGGTGGTGATTATTGTTTCGGGGGTTACCAGGTGCAGGACTCCCTTAAGGATTTCTTGTAGAACTGGTTGTGTGATGGTCAACTCCCACAGTTTTTGTTTGTCTGGGAAATACACTATTTCCCCATCATTTCTGAAGAATAGCCTTGCTGGGTAAAGTACTCTTCGTTGGCAGTGCTTTTCTTTTAGTACTTTGAATATATCATCTCAATCTCTTCTGTCCTGCAGAATTTCTGTTGAGAAGTCTGCTGTTAGTCTGATGGGCATTCCCTTATAGGTGACTTGACACTTTTGCTGTTTTTAGGATTCTCTCTTTGTCTTTGACTTTTGACAGCTTGCCTACAGTGTGTTTGGACAGGTCCTTTCTGGGTTGAATCTGTTTTGGGACCTTTGAGCCCCTTGGACCTGGAAGTCCATATACCTGGGAAGTTTTCTACTATTATTTCATTGAATATGTTTTTAATGTCTTTTCTTTTCTCCTTTCCCTCCAGAACACCCATGGTTTGACTGTTTGTGTGTTTAAGGTGGTCTGCTAAGTCTCTTAAGTTCTCTTCATTTTCCAGAACTCTTTTTATTTTCTTTCTTTCTTTCTTTTTTTTTTTTTTCCCACCTGCTTGGGTTATTTTGAAAAACTCTCCACAAGATCAGAAATTCTTTCTTCTGCTTGATCTAGTCTGTTGCTTAAACTCTCAGTTGTAGTTTTATTTCATCAAATAAGTCTTTCTGTTCCAGGAAATACATTCTTTTTTATGGAAGTTATCTCTTTGCAGATTTCATCCTTCTAGTCCTGGTTTGTTTTTCTTGTTTTCTTGTGTTGCCTAACTGATTCTTTCTGTATCTCACTGAATTTGTTTAACATTGTTACTCAACATTCCTTTTCACGCGTTTCAAAGTTTTTCTAATCTATGGAGTCTAATACTTGAGAATTATTGTATTCTGTTGGTGGTGTCATATTTTAGTCACTATACATTGATTTCAAGTCATCTGGTTGAGTGGTTTCTTCTTCTATTATTCTGAAGTGGGCTTTGAGGAGAGATTTTCTCCTGCAGATGTGTTTTATATTTATTGTTGAGTAGGGTGTATTAGTATTGGTTCTGTGTAGACTCAGTAGTGCAGTCTCTGTGTGGGTACTTCTGCCATATTCAATGTCAGAGTTATGTGTGCATGTCTCTGTGGTGTAGTCATTGGGACATTTAGTGATTTTTTGTTGAGGTTAGTTGGGATGCTGAGGATAAGGGCTGGCTCTTGAGATCTTGGGTGAAGTGCCTGGGTTCTGTGTCACTCTTTGGCTGTAGTGTATGACCCTATGTGGATTTGTTGGCTCCCTGGCTAGAAACCCATGACACTGATGTGTACACTAGTATATACTGGATCTCCTCAGCTTGAATGAGTTACCCTGGGCAAGGTCTCTCTTTCCTTGTTGCTATAGACCAAGGCTTCTACTGGGTTTTTGTTTCCCTTTGTTGGGGTCTGGGTTAGTGGTGGCTGGGAATTTTTATCTGTACACTATTTGGCTATACTGGGTTTCTGTATTCTCCAGATTCTCTATGTGTGACTCTCCCTGGATGAAAGCCACCGTGCTTACTACTCACAGGATAAAATTGTCCCTATGAATTGTTACTGGGGTGTGGCTCTGTGCTGACTTACCTCTTTCTGGTGTCTCCATTTGTGACCCTTCTTATATTAGTGCGTGGTAGCAATGGTGGATCTTTCCATTGGCCAGTCTGACTGGTAGAGTGGTCATGATTTTTTCTCTTAAGAGAAAAATATTTTCAAGATACATTTGTAAATATTTAAAAGATGCCAATATTTGATGCATGCTACTTTCACTGCAAAAATAATCTAAAGCTTGTCAGCTGTATAGATAGATTCAAATGAAATGATTTGGTTAGATGACAAACTGGAAAAAAAACAAACAAAAAAAAACCTTCTTTGCTTTCCCATTGTGCAGCACATGCAACTGCCTTGATATGGAAAGAAACACACATGAACCCCCAGAAGCACAGAAACCCAGGATAGCCAAATAGAGTGAGGAAGAAAATTCCCAACCACCACCAACCCATCTCCTAGTTGGTAGAAGCAAGGATCCAGGAGGAGCCTTTGTCTGTAGGAGAGAGGAGAAAGCAACCCCACCCAGTGTCACCCATTCAAATTGAGGAGTTCTCATATACCCCAGTGCACCCATCAGGGTCATGGTATGCTAGCAGTGGTGCCAACAAGAGCACTCAGGGACACCCACACCTGCCAGAGAGCAACAGGACATCCTTAATGACCCAATACCCTGTCACTAACCTCAGCAAGGAAATATTAAGTTCCCCAGTGCCTAGGCCATGGAGGCATTCACACACAACTCCAACACTAAATTTGGACAAAGAACCCACATCGAGACTATACTCCTGTGTCTACCTGGGGCCAATACTAAAACACCCCACTCAATGGTCAATGTAAAACACATCTACAGGAGAAAGTTTCTGTCTTCAAAGTCTACTGCAGATGAATAGAAGAAGCAACTGTTCTACCAGATAACCAGATATCAACATAGTGATACTAGAAATATGAAAAACAAGAATATATGACAACACCAAAGAAATACAATAACTCTGAAGTACTAGACCTCATAAAGCAAGAAAGCCTTGAAATTAATGTAAAGGAATTCAAGGAAACAATCTTAAGGAATTTCAATGCAACATAAGACGATTCAGTTAGAGAACGAAACAAAATGAGAAAAAACTATCCAAGATACGAAGAAGGAAACTTAAAGAGAGGTTAGTACCTTGCTAAAGAATATAGCAGAAGTCCAGAAACTGAAGGATTCATTCAACAAGATTAAAAAATCACAACCAAAAGCCAAAGCAGCAGGCTAGATCAAGCATAAGAAAGAATTTCTGATCTGCAGGCAACCACAAGCACAAAGCATCTGACTAATGGTTGTTCCAGAAAGGGAGGAGAAAGGAAAAGACACTGAAATCATATACAATAAAGTAATAGTGAAAAATTTCCCAGGTATAGGGAGAGACATGGACATTCAGATCAGGAGGCTCGAAGATATCAAAACAGATTCAATCCAAAATGGTCCTCTGAGACACATTTTAATCAAACTGGCAAAACTCAAAAACAAAGAGACTCCTAAAAACAGCAAGAGAAAAGCTACTATGAGAGAAAAGTACCTATGAGGGAGTCCCCATCAGACTAACAGAAGACTTCTCAACAAAAACATTGTAGACCATAAGAGAATGGGATGATATATTCAAAATACTAAAAGAAAAAATCTGCCAGCCAAGAATTCTATACCTATCAAGACTATCCTTCAGAAATGAGGGATACAAAATGTATTTCCCAGACAAACAAAAACTTCATGAGTTCACTACCACATGACCAGCCCTGCAAAAAAATCCTTCAGGGAGTTCTGCATCTGGAATCTGAAAAACAATAATCACTTCCATGAATACACAAGAAATTAGAAAACTCACTATTAGAACAAAAATGCAAATGAGAAAGAGAAAGACACATATCTCACCATGTCATAAAACCACCAAGCACTGAAGACAATCAATAAAAAGGGAAAAAAGTAACATAAGGTATTCAAACATCCAGACAAAAATTGATAAAATGCCAATAGTCTAAATACATAAGGATTAAATTCCTCACTCAAAAGACTCAGATTGACTGATTGAATTAAAATGCTGCACCCAACCATATGTCTACAAGAGACTCACCTCACCTGTAAAGACACACACAGACTAGGAGTGGAGAGATAGAAAAAAGATATACCACACAAGTGGAAATCAATAATGAGCGGGAGTGGTTATTCTTATATTGGATAAAATAGACTTTAAAACAAAAACTATAAAAGGAGTCATCTGTAAAGACACACACAGACTAGGAGTGGAGAGATAGAAAAAAGATATACCACACAAGTGGAAATCAATAATGAGTGGGAGTGGTTATTCTTATATTGGATAAAATAGACTTTAAAACAAAAACTATAAAAGGAGTCAAAGAAGGCCACTATATAATGATAAAGGGATTTATCCAGCAAGAAGACATAACGATCATAAATATATATGCATCCAACACTAAAAAAAAACAGATTTATAAAGCATACACTATTAGAACTAAAGAAAGTGATGGACCCCAGTATGGTAATAATTGGGAACCTGAACACCCCTCTCTAAACATTTGACAGATAATTAGGCAACAAATCAACAGAAAAACAAAGGATTTAAATTACACTTTAGACCAATTGGACTTGGCAGATATCTACAGAACATTTCATCCAACAGGTACAGAATATACATTCTCATCAGCACATGGAACATTCTCCAGGATAGACCACATGATAGGTCATAAACCGAGTCTGAACAAAATTTAAATTTTGAAATCATTTCAAGTATCTTTTCAGACCAAAATGGATTAAAACTAGATGTCAATAACAAGTGCTACTTTGGAAACTATACAAATACATGGAAATAAAACAACATGCCCCCGAATGACCTATGGGTCCAAGAAGAAATTAAGCAGAAAATCAAAATATTCTTAAAACTAATGGGAATAAGTAAACACCACAACCTAATCTGTGGGATACTACAAAAGTTGTACTAAAAGGGAAGTTTATTGCAATTAATGCTTACATCAAGAGAATAGAAATTTTTCAAAAAAATGACCTAATCCTACACCTCAAGGAACTAGGAAAACAAGAAAAATTCAATCAAAAAATTGGTCGATGGAAAGAAGTAATTAAATCAGAGCAGAACTAAATGAATTAGCTACCCCCAAATGATGCAAAAGAGCAATAAAACAAAACCTTGGTTTGGGGAAAGATAAACAAAATAGGCAAACCATTAGCTAGGCTAACTAAAAAGAAAAAAGAAAAAAAAGAGGAGACATTACAACTGATACCACAGAAATATAAAGAATCGTTAGAGACTATGACAAACAGCTATATGCCAACAAATTTGAAAACCTGGAGGAAATGGATAAGTATCTGGACACATAAACTACCAAGACTTAACCCAGAAGAAACAGTAAACTTGAGCAGACCAATAGTGAGCAATGAGATTGAAGCAATAATCAGCAGTCTCCCAACAAAGAAAATCCTAGGACCAGACAGCTTCATTGCTGAATTCTACTAAACCTTTAGAGGAATTCTACTAAACCTTTGGAGGAGTTTCTGCCAATTCTCTTCAAACAATTCCAAAAAAATTAAAACATAGACCATTATCCCAAATTCACTCTATGAGGCCAGTATCACCCTGATACCAAAACCAGACAAAGATACAACAACAACAGAAAACTACAGGCCACTATCTTTGATGAACATAGTCACAAAAAACCTCAACAAAATACTAGGAAACAGAACAACACATCAAAAAATCTTACACCATGATCCAGTGGGATTCACCCTAGTGATGCAAGAATGGTTCAACTTATGCAAGTCAATTAATGTGATATACCATAGCAACAAAATAAAAGAAAAAAACCCCTATGATTATCTCAACAGATGCAGAAAGAACATTTGACAAAATTCAGCATTGCTTCATGGAGATTCACAGCAAATTATGCATAGAAGGAAAGTATCTCAACACAATAAAAGCCATATAAGACTAGCCTACCAACAATGTCACCCTGAATGGGGAAAATCTTTCCCTTTAGAATAATAAGAAGACAAGGATGCCCACTCTTACCACTCCTGTTTAGCATAGTATTTGAAGTACTAGCCAGAGAAATCAGGCAAGAGAAAGAACTAAAGGGCATTCAGATTGGAAAAGACAAAGGCAAACTATCCTGTTTGCAGATGCCATGATTTTGTATATGGAAAAATGTAAAGACTCTACAAAACAAACAAACAAACAAAAACAAAAAAACCCTTAGAGCTGATACATAATGGAATACTACTCTGCTATAAAAAAGAACAAACTTCTGCCATTCACAGCTATAGGAATTAATTTAGAGAAAATTATGTTAAGTGAAATAAGCCAGATACAGAAAGAGAAACACCACATGTGCTCACTCATAAGTGGGCACTAAAAAAATCAAATAACAAAAGGAGAAAGAAAGACACAGCAATCACAATAATTCCTTGAACTTTCAAAAGGAGAGAGCAGAACTGAGGCCACCAGAGATGGGAAGGGGAGAGAGATAGAAGGGTTAGGGAGAAATTGGTAAGGGGACACAAAAATGTCTACATTGGGTAGTGGTTAAAAAAAACAATAAAAGAAAAGAAAAATTAAAAGTTAAAAAAGAAGAATTAAATAATATAAAATGCTATAACTAAAAAAAAAA
>NW_007733095.1:153224-156013 GCF_000696425.1 Galeopterus variegatus | reverse complement strand
AAAAAAAAAATGTTTCAATTAGATATGGAGCCAACCCAAATGTCCATCAATGGATAAGGAAAATGTGGTATATATACACAATAGTTATTACTCAGCCATAAAAAAAGAATGAAATTCTACCATTCACAGCAACATGGATGAGCTTGAAGAAAATTATAAGTGAAATAAGCCAGGCACAAACTGCATGTACTCACTCAAAAGTGGGAGCTAAGAAAAGCAGGAAGAAAGGGAGGAAGGAAGGAAGGACCACAATAATACACTGAACTTTCAGAAAAACAGAACAGATCTATTGTTACTAGAGGTGGGAAAGGGGAAGGGTAGAAGGAGAAATTGGGTACTGGACACAGAGCATATTTATGATTTGTTGAGATGAACATGCTAATAGTATTGATTTGGGGCTGGCCAATTAGCTCAGTTGGTTAGAGCACAGCCTTGTAACACCAAGGCCAAGTGTTCAGATCCCCATAGTGGCCAGCCACCAAAAAGAAAAAGAAAAAAATAATAATAATTTGATCATCACATATTGTACATGAATACTGATAGTCAACTCTATATGCCAAAAATATGTGTAATCAGTTACACTTCAAGTGTAAACTAAAAAGTAAAAGAATTTCAGCAAGATAAAATTTTAATTAATTTATTCACTCATTTAAGTCATAAAAATTAAATTAATCTCATTCTCTCCCAGTATCCAGCCCATCGCTTCCATCTCTAGCCTTAGTCCCTGTTAATTACCTCTTTATTTATATATTCACTAATGCCAGAAATATAGAATTTAACCCTTTTTCTTACTTCAGATACCTGAGCAGTCTTCATATTTGGCTCCTTAAATGTATCTTAAAAATTTTTCTCCTGTCCTTGTCTACTGTAAAACCCCTACTTGGGTCCTAGTCGTCTTTCCTCTTATGATGTTGTTCTCTATGTTCAAGATAAGCACAGTTCTTGACAGTTATTTTATCTATCATCTCTGCTTATTTCTTTGGAAATGTTGACCAATATGGGAAAATAGATAACTGATTAATTTGAGGGTTACCTCATTTCTCTTTCTATCCTGTATTGATGGTGCTAACAAGCACTGAAATTGTTAAAGCAACACAGGAGGTAATAGGAAAAAAAAAGTACAGAGCCTAGAAATTTCCCCAAATACAGAGAATCATAATAATCAATAGTTTATTTCTCTTGAAATTCCTGTAAAAATGTTATCACTATTTTAGATCTAATTCAGTTTAGTAGAATAAAGATCTTCTAATTTCAATAGGTACCTAGAATTGAGACAATTACGTTAAAATAGAATTTTTAAAGTCTTTTGGTAAATAAGACCTGTATAACATATAAAATATTGCCTGTAAAAATGGCATGGTATTCTCATTTATCAATATTTCCTAATCTATGGATCCAGAAAGTTTTTAAGATTCTGTTTCCTCTCACTGCAGTACGTGACCTAAAGAAAAACAATGTTGTAAATCAAAACGGTATGGTCAACACTGAAAGTTGAATTTGCTTCTGTTCTGTGGTCTCAGGTCAGTGGTCATTCCATGGGTCACTCTGGAGGTTTGGATACTATAATTTAGTTCTCATCAATCTAGTCTTTTGGGGGGTAATCACTGGGTTATAATTCCTTTTGACAGTAAGCACTCTCAGCTGAGAAATGCCATCTTATTTCTTTCTAAGGAATTGGTGTCACTGAAGTCGATTAGACTACCTGTGGTTGTTCTGGACAAAGGCCATATCTGCAGCTGCCAAGTGTGTGTCCTTCTAATTCCTCCACCCAAATTTCAGACTAGAAAGCTATAGGTTGTTTATTAAAAAAAAATAATAATTATTATATTTATATTTCCTCAGTCAGCTAATTAGCCAATGTTTAAAAAATAAAGCATTTGTAGAGAGAGATGTTGGCTATAATACATAGATTTTGAAAAACAATTACTCCTGACACTCTCTTAAGTTAGGATGGAGACTTTACTCTCTCTTCTTTTNTGTTCTGGACAAAGGCCATATCTGCAGCTGCCAAGTGTGTGTCCTTCTAATTCCTCCACCCCAAATTTCAGACTAGAAAGCTATAGGTTGTTTATTAAAAAAAAATAATAATTATTATATTTATATTTCCTCAGTCAGCTAATTACCCAATGTTTAAAAAATAAAGCATTTGTAGAGAGAGATGTTGGCTATAATACATAGATTTTTAAAAACAATTACTCCTGACACTCTCTTAAGTTAGGATGGAGACTTTACTCTCTCTTCTTTTGTTTCCCTAAGCAAAAGCACTTTTTAAATGGAATACTGAAAATAACAAAACCAGTAGAATTTCCCCAGAGAAAAGAAGCCCTGTGTGATTGATGAAATACTGACCATAGTAATCCCTTACATTGAAAGAAAGGCTTAGAAGCTCTTTCCTTCCCTCAGTAGAGAATGAGTTAGTGTTCACCTCTAAGCACATGGGTAGTAAGTTCTCAGAGTTTGCTCCCAAAACTCCTTTCTATACAAAACCAAAGTCGAGATCCATATACGTATAGTCAAGAGCATATTTATATATACATGCATACAGTGACATTTATGCTTAGTTTTTTTTACACAAAAAGGGATGCTATAGCATCTTGCTTTTCTATCCAATATATCTTAGAAAGCTTTGCATATGACCCCATGAAGAGTTACAATATTTAAAAAAAAAAGAATTCATAGTATAGTACTATAATTTAGGTAACCAGAAAAAAAAAAAAAAGATCCATACAATGTCCCGACCCGTGGGATATTCAACACAGACCCTGGAGGGGGGAGTGGGAATTGGATGG
>NW_007733095.1:149986-153003 GCF_000696425.1 Galeopterus variegatus | reverse complement strand
CAGATTGTCACGCAGGAGCGGTCTCACAAGAAGGGGTGTGGGGCTTCAGGCCCCCAACAATACAAGATCCATATAGGGTGCCACTGAAAACCAAAACAATTTTAAGTTATATCCTCCGTAAGCCCTATTTCCTGAATTATATCTAATGGACTTAACAAACTATTGTTATCATCTTCTGAATCCCAGTTCCTAACCCATAAAAACCAGGAAAAATAAAATTGTATTTTTTCAACTGGCATCTCAGAACTTCCAACATGTGGTTGTAAAAGAATAAATATGAACAATAGTAACAAACGGCAATAGGTAACAAGGGAAAGTGCACATGAAATTAGTAAGCACATAAACACTCTCTCAATTCAATTCATTGTATAAAAATAATTGCAGTGATGCTTTCTTTGGTATTGTAAAGTCATATTATTTTGTGTAAATGCTTTTATAATTTACCAGGTGGTTTGAATAGGCAAGGAAAAGATAATTACATACAAATGAAAAAAATGTCAGCTGCAGATTAACTTGAAAAATACAATAAAATAAAACAAATTTGGAAAATGAGCATAAAACAATACATATAATTTATTTGTAAGGAGTCTTCAAGTATCAATTATTATACATGAGATAAAAACTCTTCTACATGTTTGTAAGACAAAGAACATCAAAAGTCTCCTATATATGCACAAGGGTATCTGAGGTAGAAATATTGAATTGTTTCTAAAATGTAATTTTATTTAATTCTAATTATATCCTGTAGATGTAATTCAAGTAAGTAAGTACAATTCTGAGTCAAGGCAAAGGCTGTGCACAGAGGTAAAATAAGAATCAACCACTGAACAAGTAAAATATATTCAAGTTTTCCCAGGAGGAAAAAAGTCGCCTCACCCAGGGAGAGGCACTGCTCTAAAGAAATGTGACATAACACAATAAGCACAGAAGAACAGCACAGATGATTCATGAAGCCTGTGAGAGATACAAAGTACACTGAAACATAAATATATAAGCAGGTGGGAAATAGTCGTGAATGTGAAAATAGGTGAGAGTGAAGAGGAGAATGCCTTTCCTTATGTATCCCCAGTTATAATTTAATGGAAATCCAGTGCAAGGTATTTTTTATAGAGAAAAATAGTATTTGAAACTCAGCTTGAGAGGACATACAGAGAAAGTAACTACTTATGTTAGGAGCCAAGAAGCCATTGCTAGTGCATAGTTTCAGATTTTATTTTATTTTTTTTTTTATTTAGCATATACATATCTCTAGTTAGAAGAAACAGATAAGCCAATAGCACAATGTCTTGTTTAATTTTAGAGCTTTGATTTTACACAGCCTTGCTCCAATGTAAGCTGTTTTCCGGGTTATTTTCTTTTTTTAAAAAAAGTATTTTATCACATACAAATACGAATGAATTTGATGTAATAAGTGACAATTTTTCAAAAATAAAGAAGCACTAGTGCTACAACTAACTGGCTAAAGATAAATGCTTTAGCTTATCTTTTTAAATAGGTAAATAAATGACACTGAAATACACTTCAAATGATAAGAATGATTGGATTTGGGACATATAAAAGGATATCCAGAAGAATCTGACTAGTAGACTAATAAAGAATATGTCCCTTGGATAATTAATGAATATGCTATGTAACATGAAGACCATGAATTATCCTAAGAGAATGTGTATTTCCAAAATGTTTTAAAACTTTTTAATGGCTCAAATATACTTTATTTTTTATTTCTTACCCTGATTCTTCAGGGCAATTTAAAGTGACAAAGGGACTCAAAAAATGTAGTCCTACATCTATTTAAAGCCCAATTGCCTCTTTTTACACTGTTACTTAAACAATTAGACTATTACAATAGAAAGGGTGGCAATATCAAGTTAAAATCAATTTAAAAGTTTAAAGTAAATTTGAAATAAATTTCACAAAAAATCAAAAGTTTAAAATCAATTTAAATTTTAAAATAATTTAAAAGTTTAAATCAACCATAGTATTTCATGGTTCTGGAAGCAAATATGCTTGGCATACAATTAATCAAAATTGCTCAATTATACATGAAGAAGAGACTGATAAAAAGTATCATGTTATCGATGATTTGGAGATTTCTTCCCTAAAAGATATACATTGCTAAGGATTTTATTGTTCTTAATATATTTCATTTCTGTGGCTTTTTGAGAAGGGATCAAACTGAATGCTCATGGAGGCTTATTTTCTTCTTCCTCCTCTACACAGAGAATTTCCATTATTACCCAGTCACATAGTACAGCCATTATGAAAAACAATAGGGAGGTTATGCAAACCATTACAGATAGAACTGCCATATGATTCAGCAGTCCTACTATTTGGTATATACCCAAAGGAATGGAAATCATCATGTTAAATCCCTGCATTACCATGTTTATTGCAGCACTATAATAGCCAAGATATGAAACCAACTTAAATGTCCATTGATGGATGACTGGATAAGGAAACTGTAGTATATATACACAATGGAATACCGCTTAGTCTTAAAGAAGAATGAAATTCTGCCATTCACAGCAACATAGATGAACTTGGGGAAAATTATGTTAAGTGAAATAAGCCAGGCACAGGAAGAGTATGTCATCACTTGTAAGTGGGACCTAACAAATGAGAGAGAGAGAGAGAAAGAGACAAAGAGAGCGAGAGAGAGAGAGAGAGAGGAGAAAAGAAAGGAGAAAAGAAAGGTGAAAGGAAGGAAGAAAGAAAATAAGAACAAACACAATAATATGTTGAACTTTCAAAAGAAGAAAACAGAACTGTGGTTATTAGAGATTGGTAAAGGGGTTAGTGAGAAATTGGTTAAGGGTCATAAAGAATGGTCATGTTTCATAAAGATAAGCATACTAGTTACCCTGATTTGATCATCAAGTATTGTTCACAGGTATTGATATTCAACTCTATACCCCACAAATAGATATGAACAATTGTGTTTCAATAAAATAAAATAAAATAATTTTAAAACATATTTCTCATTTACTGAGTCTATAAATAGATAAGTTTCATTTTTT
>NW_007733095.1:147114-149062 GCF_000696425.1 Galeopterus variegatus | reverse complement strand
ATGATCTTATGCAGAAACTCACAATGGGTTTGGCAGTTCTGTGGAACAAAAATTAGACAAGCCCGTATCTGGGCTTTGGAGGATTAACAGGATAAACAAAGCAGAGCCAAGAACCAGGTCAGAGAACAGATCTCTTCTCTTTACCCAAGGGTGGAGAGGAGTGTACCAAACATTCCTGAACTAGCCATAGGAGCTACCATAGCTCTTAGTTTATTTTTGTGTCTGGCTTGTCCTTGTTCTTTTGTTATGCTAGAAAATTATATAAATGTTCTAAGTGTTTAATTGCATAGGAATGCTGTTTGGCTATTGGCAGTACAGTATCTACTTTTGGCTACTGTGAAAGTAGACAGATTCATGATACCAAGTGGTCTGTACTCATAAAACCTGCTAAGACTGTACAGTTCTACCAATGTCTCATCCCAGAAGAAAAAGTAATAGGTCTTGCTTGGGTTAAATTGTGCACCCTGAAAATTCATATGTTGAAGTCTTAAACCCCAAGTAACTCAGAATGTGACCTTGTATGGAGATAGGAACTTTGCAGAAGTAATCAAGTTAAAATGAGATCATTAAGGTAAGCTCTAATCCAGTATGACCAGTGTCCTTTTAAAAGGTAAAAATTTGGACATAAATACATACAGAAGGGGAACACCATATGTGATACTTCCATAATACAAGGAATACCAAAGATTAACAGCAGCCGGCCAAAAGCTAGAGGAGAGGCATGGAACAGATCGTTTCTCATAGAGCTCAGAAGAAATCAACTCTGCCAACACTTGGATCTTGGTCGTTTAGCTTTCTGAACTAAGACAATTAACTTTATTTAAGCCACCCACTGTGATGCTTTGTTACAGCAGCCCTAGTGAATTAATACAGGTTTTTAAAAGTTTATGGAGATAACTCCCCAAAAGAATGAGTGATTTAGAAATGAATAACCTGTTTAAGAAGGGACAAGATGGTGGTGAAGATGAAGCTCTCAGTGGAAGACCATCCACATCAATTTGTAAAGAGTAAATTAATCTTATTCAGGCTCTAATTGAAGAGGACCAACAATTAATAGCAGAAACAACATACAATACCATAGACATCTCAATCAGCTTACATAATTATGACTGAAAAATTATATTTGAGCAAACTTTCTGGTCAACGGTGCCAAAACTGTTGTCCTCAAATCAGCAGCCGACAAGAGCATAGGAAATTTTAAACAAGTGGATTAAGATCCTAAAGCTTTTCTTGGAAGAATGGGGACAGGAGGCGAAACATGGCTTTACCATTACAATCCTGAAGATAAAGTACAATTAAAGCCATGGCTACCAAGACGTGGAAGTGGTCCAGTCAAAGCATAGTAAGCGGTTCAAGAGCAAAGGTCATGAAAACAGTATTTTGGTATGCTCACAGTGATTTGTTGGTGACTCTCTGGAGGGCCAAAGAACACTAACATCTGCTTATTATGTGATTGTTTTGAGAAGGTTAGCCAAAGCTTTATCAGAAAAACACTCAGAAAAGCTTCACCAGGGATGCATTCTTCACCACAGCAATGCTCCTGCTCATTCCTTTCATCATACAAGAGCTATTTTGTGAGAGTTTGATGATAAATCATTAGGTATTCACCTTACAGTTCTGATTTGGCTCCTTTTGACTTTTTTGTTTCCTAATTTTAAGAAATTTTAGGAGGGTACCCACATTTTTTTAGGTAATAATGTAAAAAAGAATGCATCTCCATGGTTAAATTCCCAGAACTTTCAGCTCTTTAGGGGTGAACTAAATAGCTGGTATTATCCTTTAAAAAAGTGTCTTGATCTTGATGGAGTTTTATTTAGAAATTAAGCTTAAACTTATTTATTTATTTTGTGTTTTTAATTTTCTTTATTGAAACATAGTTAATAGTACATATGTGTGAGGTACAGAGTTGAATATCAATACCTGTGGGAATATGTGAAACTCAAATCAG
>NW_007733095.1:145330-146910 GCF_000696425.1 Galeopterus variegatus | reverse complement strand
GAGTTTGATGATAAATCATTAGGTATTCACCTTACAGTTCTGATTTGGCTCCTTTTGACTTTTTTGTTTCCTAATTTTAAGAAATTTTAGGAGGGTACCCACATTTTTTTAGGTAATAATGTAAAAAAGAATGCATCTCCATGGTTAAATTCCCAGAACTTTCAGCTCTTTAGGGGTGAACTAAATAGCTGGTATTATCCTTTAAAAAAGTGTCTTGATCTTGATGGAGTTTTATTTAGAAATTAAGCTTAAACTTATTTATTTATTTTGTGTTTTTAATTTTCTTTATTGAAACATAGTTAATAGTACATATGTGTGAGGTACAGAGTTGAATATCAATACCTGTGGGAATATGTGAAACTCAAATCAGGATAATTAGTATATTTAACCTTGTACAATGTAATCATTTTCATGGCCCTTTACCAATTTCTGCCTTCATGTGGTCTTTCTCTTTCAGTGCTTGGCTTACTTCACTTAACATAATTTTCTCTAAGTTTATCCATGTTGCTCTGAATGGCAAAATTCTTTTTTATGGCCAAGTATTATTTTATTGTATAAATATACCAAATTTTCCTTATTCCTTTGTCCAATGATGTGAGATTATGTTGTTACCATATCTTGGCTATTGTAAATAGAGCTATAGAGAACATGGGAGTGCAGGTAACCCTTCAGCATGATGATTTTCATTCGTTTGGGTATATAAACAGCAGTGGGATTGCTGGATCATATGGCAGTCTATCTGTAGTTGTTTGAAGAACCACAATACCATTTTTCATAATGGCTACACCAATTTACAGTCACACTGACAGTGTAGGAAGGTTCTCCTTTTTCTACATCCTTGCCAGCATTTTTTATTCTCTGTCTTTTTGATAATAGCCAGTCTAATGGGGGTGAAATGATATCACAATGTGGTTTTGATATGCACGTCCCTGATGCTGAGTGATGCTGAGTGTTTTCTCATATGTCTGTGGGCTATTTGGATTTATTCTGTCCCCATTTGCATATAACATGATCCTATATATAGAAAAGCCTGAAGACTCTACAAAAAGAAAAAAAAAAACACCTCTCAGGTTTGATAAATGGTTTAGGTAAAGTTGTGGGATACAAAATCAAAATGCAAAAATCATTAGCATTTTAATACTCCTATAATAAACTACCAGAAAAAGAATTGAAGAAAGCTAGCCCATTTACAATAGTCACCAAAAATAAATAAATAAGTAAATTTAACCAGGAAGTGAAAGATGTCTACATCTTCAAATGAGAACTACAAATTATTTTTGAGCGAATTTAAAGAGGACACAAAAAGATGGAAAAACATTCCATGTTCTTGAATGGGAAGAATTAGCATTGTGAAAATGTCCATATTACCCAAGGTGATCTACAGATTCAACAAAATCTCCATCAAAATACCAATGACATTCTTCACAGAAATAGAAAAAACAATCCTAACATTCTATGGAATGACAAAAGACCCCAAGTGTCCAAAGAAATCCTGAGCAAAAATAATTTGTAGTTCTCATTTGAAGATGTAGACATCTTTCACTTCCTGGTTAAATTTACTTATTTATTTATTTTTGGTG
>NW_007733095.1:142746-144198 GCF_000696425.1 Galeopterus variegatus | reverse complement strand
CCCTTAAATCTGTATTTTATTTTCAATTGAAAGACTAGCATTGTGATTTTAAAATAAATAAACACGCACACACACACACACACACACACACACACACACACACACACACTATAAAGCTGTAGTAACCAAACAACATGGTATTGGCATAAAGACAGACACATTCCAATGGAACAGAGTAGAGAACCCAGAAATCAACCCACACATTTATAGCCAACTGGTCTTTGACATAGGCACCAAGAACATACACTGGGGAAAATACTATCTCTTCAATAAATGGTGCTGGGAAAACTGGACATTCATAGGTAGAAGAATGAAATTAGACCCGCACCTCTTGTCATATACCAAAATCAACTCAAAATATTTTAAAGACTTAAAGATAACACAGAAAACTATAATACTCCTAAAGAAACATAGGGGAAACACTTCAGGAAATACGACTGGAAAAGACTTTATGAGTATGACCCCCAAAGCACAGGCAACAAAAGGTAAAAATAAACAAATGGGATTACATAAAACTAAGAAGTTTCTGCATGGCCAAAACCCCAAAATAAAACAAACAAACAGAAACACCCAATTATCAGGACGAAAAGGCAACTGACAGAGTGGGAGAAAATATTTGCAAACCATACATCTAATGGAGTTATTATTATATTTGATTTCAGTTTTCTGCAAACCTTTTGAAGTCNCTCTGTCATAAAAAAGAATGAAATCCTGCCATTCACAACAACATGGATGAGCTTGGAGAAACCTACATTAAGTCAAGTAGGCAAAGCACAGAGGAAAAAATACTGCATGTCCTCAGTCATAGGTGGGAGTTAAGAGAGAAAGAAGGAATGAATGAAAGACCACAGTGGTGCATTGGACTTACAGAAGGAGAGAGCATACCTAGGGATACAAAGTGGGGGAAAGGGGAAGGGGGAGGGAGATCAAGGATTAATTGGGTGAGGGACATGGGGTATAATCACAATTTGTGGTAATGGGCATGCTGCCAGTATTGATCTGGCCATCAAATCTTGGGCAGGAGTGGTGACGGTCAGCTTTCTACCCCGTGAATATTCATAACCAAGAATAAAAAAAAAAGAACAAAAAAAGTCTGTCACTCTACAACATACTTTGAAACTTTTGAATTTTTATCTTGTCTTTCTTAAAATGCTGGATTTATTACCCTAGAACAGACTTATTCATCCTTAGTAATATTTATGTTTTGGGCCAGATGATTCTTCACTGTAGGGGGCTGTCCTGTGCATTGTAGACTATTAACAGCATCCATGGCCTCTTCCCTGTAGATGCTAGCATTACCTGCTCTCCCCCAAAGTTACAACAACAAAAAGTGTCTCCAGAAATTCTCAAATGCCCGTTGGCTGGGCAATCCCTCCCTTCACTGTCCTATTGATCCGGATTATAAAGCATTTATCTGCTTGTCTAACTCAATAGATATATGTTCTTTGTATC
>NW_007733095.1:138078-141077 GCF_000696425.1 Galeopterus variegatus | reverse complement strand
TCTGTATGACTTCAATCATACATAATTTGTTGAGAATTGTTTAATGATTCAGTATATGATAAATCTTGGTAAATGTTCCATGTGAACTTGAAAAGAATTGTATACTTTGTATGTTGGGTGGAGAACTTTATGATGTCAATTAGGTCAAGTGGGTTGATAGTGTTCAAATTTCTATCCTCACTAACTTTTTGAAAGAAAAGATTTTAAATTTCCATTTATTAGATGTCTGGAACCTCTCTTTTACCTCTTAGTTCTGTAAAGTTTTACGTTGTGTATTTTGAAACCCTGTTATTAAAACCATACACATTTAGGATTGCTATGCCTTTTTAATAAATCATTTATTGAATAAGTGTATGATATATTCCTTTTTATCACTTGGCACATTCCTTGCCTCAAACTTTACTTTATCTAATATTAAAATAACCACTCCAACTTTTTTATAATTTGTGTTGTGCAGTATACCTTTTCCATCTTCTTATTTTCAAATCACTAGAGTCCTTGTATTTGAATTTTATTTTTATGGTTTGCATACATTTTATTTATCTGAACGTGTCTTTTTAAACTTAATTTTTAAGTACATGTTATTGTCTAGAGTATTCTACATTGATAGATTTTGTTTTTGTCTTTTTCAGAATTTTAATTATACTGTTCATTTTCTTTGGGCTTTCCTTGTTTCTGATATGTTACCTGTATATACAGGGAAGGCCTTCCAATTAAATGAGGCATTTCTTCTAATACTTGGCACCTAAAATGATAGCTTGATTAACTGATAAAACAGTCCACCTCTGAGCTGTGATAAAACTAACAGAATGCTGTAGCTATCCATTATAATGATAATAAATTGCTGTTACCCTGATCTATCAAGTGCATTTTGTTCTTATGATATTCCTAACTATGGACTAATATTTCTCAAAGTTGACACTATTGGCATTTTGAATCAAATAATTCTTTGAGGGGCCATTATGGGCATTGTAAAATGTTTAGTAGCATCCCTGGCCTCTGTTTACTAGGTGTCAATTGCAACCCCCACCACTGCCAGTTCTGACTATCAAAAATATCTCCAGACATTGTCACGTGTTGCTATAGGCAAAATTACCCCCAGTTGAGAACCACTGCTATAGAGCATATCTTCCTGAAAGTGACTGCAATATATCTTTTTATAGTTTTTATTTGGGAAAATGTATGTGTGGAGAAGAGGATAGTTGTTATTAATGTCTATCTGGATAAGGCTATTGGTCTACCCAGGACTGAAATGCTAAAGTATTTGATGTTTTTCCTCTGGAAACACATGCAATGACTTATTTATGAATTTAATCTTCATATTACATTTGTAAATGCCTATATGAAGTGACACATCTAGAGAAAAATATCTGGGCCTACAAAGTCAATAAAGTATGTAATTAGTCAGTTTTTCTGTAGCCCACTAAATCATATTGTAATCCATCACAGTAATGGAACTACCAAAAATGACTGGAATGACCAACATGAATCTTTTTCTGACTTATGTACTTGGCAACTATGCCGCCCTTCTCAATGATAGGATCTATAGGATCAGATGGCTCCATTCTAGTCAGCAATTTAAAGGTACACGTGCACATATATGCTTAATTAATTTTCTATCCACCCAAGAGCAAAGGAAAATCATAATCAAAGAGATTATAAAAGGAAATAGTTATACCAAAACTATCTTCTCACATTTTTGTGACCTTTCTTTTTCTTAACCTCAGTAAACAAATAGCTAACATTGCTCAAAAGATGAACAGCAGGATAAACATGAATGAGGACACAGACTTTGCTTCAGGTCATTCTATGGCCACCGTACTCTGTCTCCAGATGTTATGCATGCTGAATAAAATGATAATGATTGGGTCGCTGTGGAACTCAGCACTCCAGAAAAGGGAAGAGAAACAGTTTGGCTTATCCGTGATAGGGTAGGACATCCAATCCTGCGAAATGTTGGGAGACTGGGGGAGACAGTAAATATCTCTCTTCTTTCCTTACAGCTATGGATAAAAAGCAACATACAGCTTTCTGTGGTTTTCCACACAGTAGCTATAAAATTACTTCCTCACAATGTTGTATATGTCATTTCACATCTGATCCAGCTGCATGAAACCCTATGATTCTCACATCTCAGAGAATGTCTCAAATACCTCTATGACCTGAAATGAAATGACATGAAGGTGGGAAATGTAATAATATTGCAAATAATGAGGTCTAGACCAAGGAGAGATACTTCTGGATTATTCTGGAAGATCATTTCTCCCTTTTTTAAGTAGGTTAGCAAACAGCTGATTCAGCAGGTCAGAGTTGGCTTGGTGGAAGAACATGCTGATACCAGCCACTGCTCTTGGAATGTTTTTCCTTTCTATCAGGCCATCTTCTCAGCCAGAGAACATCTATTTTTACATGTTTACATAGCTTTCCCCTATTTGTTGACCCTGTATATGTAAATTACTACAGGGGAGGGGCTTCTCTACTGAAAAGTTGACAATGGAAGATGCAGTCTATTTACACTGGCCTAAGCTGTGATCTCAGAGATATCCTTTTCAGATTCTGATGTTCTCCTACCCAAACTTCGTTTAAATTTTCCCCAATAAAGCCTATTTTATATCCACACTATGTGTGGCTAGTAGGACCTATCTGTAACCCATACCATAGTTTTATTCTAGAACATCTTTCAATGCTCATAATTCTTATCAAATTATATATCAAAACAGAAATATTCAGTATGCTAACACTATAAATACTTAATATGTTGGAATGCTCTAAGATTTTATGAATGCAACCAACCAAACTTTAAAATCTCTTGTATAATCACATGTATACTAATGAAAAATGTATTTTATGATACTCCAATTAATTGTCAAAATGCTTATGTACTTTAATACTGGCATTATCATAAAAAGCTTTTCGCCTTAGAGAAAAAGTGAGATTAATTTGCTAATATATTCTTAATTATCGAGATTCTGCACACACACACACACACACACACACAC
>NW_007733095.1:135781-137448 GCF_000696425.1 Galeopterus variegatus | reverse complement strand
GATTAAACTATTACTTCCAAAACTGTTTCTGTCACTCGTGAAATTTCAGCATAGTTTATTTGAAACAGTTTCTAAAGTGTTTTGTTTTGTTTTGTTTTCTTTTTTCTTTTTTGTTTGTTTGTTTGTTTTCTCAACTTAACTTCTATTACCCCCATCATGATATGCAGGGTGTGTAGACAAAAGCTTTTTGCCAGCAAACTACATGAAAAGATAAACAGTGTAATAATTCATGTGACCCAAAATGGGCAAAAGCAAAAGACTAGCTTCCCCTCAAGAAAAATTCCAGACCTATGAAAAGGACAACAATACTAATAAAAAAAATGTATTTACTTAGAAGCATTCAGAATGTCAACATAAGAGCTTCATTTTTTGTTTTCACAATTACAGAGTGGTATTCAGTTAACAGAACAACTATTTCATATAAGCTTCATCAGAGACAAATGAAGATGAAAAAAACTACCATCCCCATATATAACTAATCTGTTCTATGCAACAAGAACCTGCTTTAAATTTCCATGCCAATTTATAGCCCCCATACCGTACTAGGCAAGGTTAGTGGATATTGAAAATACCACCAGGACAGGGCTATCTCAAGACATTCGGTAGTGTGTTAACTATGCAAAAAAAGACACTGTACAGTTTAAAAACAAATCTTACACAGCCTTACATTTCAATGTTTTTCTTTAAAAGGAGTGAGTTTTGTAGGGGGGGGGTGTAAATGATTTATAGAAAAGAAAAAATAAAAATAACTGCGCTAGAACCAACTTATTCATCATCATCATCTTCCTCTTCCTCCTCTTCCTTTTTTTTCTCTTGCTTTTTTCAGCCTTGACAACTCCCTTTTTTGCCACATCAGGCTTTCCTTTAGCTCAGTATGCAGCAATATCCTTTTCATATTTTTCCTTCAGCTGAGCAGCCTTCTTTTCATATGGCTGCTTGTCATTTGCAGCAGTGTTGTCCACATCCCTCCCAGTTTCTTTGCAACATTACCAATGGATAGGCCGGGATATTCTCCTTTGATTTGGGGTAGATACTCAGAACAGAACAAGAAAAAGGCCGAAGGAGTCCTCTTGGGTGCATTGGGATCCGTGAACCTCTTTTTTATTTCCTCTTTAGGAGGGAGATAAGTTTTCATTTCTCTTTCATAACAGGCCTTGCCCACCTTTGCCATGTCTTCAAATCCCTTTTTCCTTTCTCTTTAGCAGACGTGGTCTTTCACCTCTCTGAGCACTTCTTAGAAAACTCTGAGAAGCTGACAGAAGCATGTGTGTGCTTCTTCCTGTGCTCCTCCCAACAAGTTTGCACAAAGAATACATATGATTCATTTTGCGTCTCAGCTTCTTAGAATCTCCTTTGCCCCTATTTAGCTATTTTTTCTCAGCAAGGCACAGAGTTGCCCAGTGTCTGTCCAGCTCTCACTTGCCCCGGCGCTGTCTCTATGGAGCTCAATGTACTGCAATGGCTTTTTTTTTTTTTTTTTTAAATAAGCAAAGTCTTAGTAATGGAATATAATGAGTTTTAGTGAAATTTCTCTCTATATATATTCTTACAGTGAAAGCCATGCGATATAATTAAAATTCAGTTAAATATAACATGGGTAAAAATTCTTACTCAAAAGAGTATATATTGTATAAATTCATTTATATAAAGTTTTAGAATGGGCAAAA
>NW_007733095.1:126900-134944 GCF_000696425.1 Galeopterus variegatus | reverse complement strand
GTGCTTCTTCCTGTGCTCCTCCCAACAAGTTTGCACAAAGAATACATATGATTCATTTTGCGTCTCAGCTTCTTAGAATCTCCTTTGCCCCTATTTAGCTATTTTTTCTCAGCAAGGCACAGAGTTGCCCAGTGTCTGTCCAGCTCTCACTTGCCCCGGCGCTGTCTCTATGGAGCTCAATGTACTGCAATGGCTTTTTTTTTTTTTTTTTAAATAAGCAAAGTCTTAGTAATGGAATATAATGAGTTTTAGTGAAATTTCTCTCTATATATATTCTTACAGTGAAAGCCATGCGATATAATTAAAATTCAGTTAAATATAACATGGGTAAAAATTCTTACTCAAAAGAGTATATATTGTATAAATTCATTTATATAAAGTTTTAGAATGGGCAAAAATATCAAAACAGTGACTCCATTGGTAGGTTGGAATTAGGATTGACTTGGAAGGAGCATGCATTTGCTTTCTAGGATAATGGTAATATTTCATATATCAATAGGGGATATTGTTATGCATGTAAGGTCATTTATTGAAAGTTAGACAATGCACGATTAAGATTTATGCATATTATCTTACCTTAAAAGAAAAAAACATTGAGCTGTAATTCATGACACAAATGTTGTAATATTTAGGGGGAAGTTTCTTGATGTCTGCAATTTACCTTGAAATGCATCCAAAAATAAGATGAACTGATAGATGGGCGTGTTAATTGTAGGATCCAAGTCGTGAGTATCTACGTGTTCACTGCAAAATACTTCTCATATTGTTGTATTTATGAAAGTTTTATTATAAAATGTTGGGGAAATATAGTGAAATAGATAAATAAAGTAAAAATTAGAGTCGCCAACTAAATATAAAACATATTAGCAATTAAGAATAATATATATGTAATTAGCATAAGAAACACTCAGACCATATAGCTCACAAAATTATTGTTAATGCCTCATAGGATTAGTAGATGGGTTCTAATTGTTATAAATAATATGAAAACTATTATTATAGTGAGAAAAATGTAAGGTAAAAAGATCTAAGATTTGTAGAAAATATCAGTTTTCTCACCACAGAAAATTTCCTCAAAAATAATATATAGAAAAGCAACTCTTTGGACTGGCTGGTTAGGTCAGTTGGCTACAGCACAGTATTATAACACTAAGATCAAGGGTTCCCTGTACCAGCCAGCCACCAAAATTAACTTTTTAAAAATAAAACCTGCCCCTCATCTCGTTCTTTTTAGAAGATAATGAGCACCTTTTTACTTTTTGTGGAAAATATTCAGCAGATCTTTGAAATCTTTCAGTAACGTAGTGGAGTGGGTTTTCCAACACAGAATGTAATGTTGAACAAGGTACATTCTCAGGCTCCCAACTCATAAGACTTTTTGTTGCAACTCATGGTTATCTCTTTCTCTAAATTGACTGTGTCATATTGTTTAGCAATTACATTTTTCATTTCATAAAATAATTAAAGCATCTGTTATAAATATTCTTCTTATGAATCTCTTCATATTCAACTTCTTTATCCCTCCAATAAACTAAATTTAGCTATGAAAATAACCAATTTTCATGCATATTTTTCCAATCTGTCTTTAAAATATTCATTGGGGTCTAAAGAGTACATTCCAAGCCGTTTAAAACAATTCTACTGAAGCTCTCATCCAATGTGCTTGCCTTCTTTTATAGCCCCTTTTCTTTTTAGTCCTTTGTAAGTCAGAACACCTTTATTCAGCTCTAACTTCCTTATGCATTACTGGTCTTTATATATTAAAAAAAAAAAGCAAAACAAAGTAACACACACACACACAAAACTACATCACGAGAATACAAATTTTGATGAACAGCAATCAGACATACTTGGAAACTGTTAAAAAACCTGATTAATGGGTGTTATTTCTTAAAATTATCTTTTAATAATCTTGGCTTGAGAAATCCAGTAATTTATATTTTAAATATCTATCCTGAATTCTGAGAAACAGATGCTACTGGAGAGCCAAAGGGCCCAGTGCTATTCAACATATGTTTAACTTAGATGATAATATATAAAACATGATAAAAATTTGTGGATGAAATAGAGTTAGTGATATTAGCTAGTGAATTAAGTGAAGCAATTAAGATTAAAAATATCTTTATCAAATAGAAAACTGATATGAAATCAGCAATAACATTATGCATATAAACCTGAAAGAATATAATATTTTCTGTTTGGAATAAAAGAATTAATTGGCCAATTTCAAAATTTATTAAACAAGTTGGAAATAGTTCATGTTAAAAATTTATCTCAGTTATTATCACATTACAAGACAACAAAATTCACATGACCATGAAGAAGATAATATGAATCACTCACTTCTGTATAACACCTTAACTGTGTGTCTGAGCAGCACACTTTAATAAGATTGCTAAAAAATTACACTAACTACTGGTATCAGGTAGGTGATATAGAATGGTGAAAGGATTGTAAACTGTATCATATAAATAAAGGTTGTTGGAACTAGACTTGCTTAGTAAACAGAAAAAAAGATCTGGCAGATGAGGGAGAAACATCATCACAGTCTGAATTTCTCATACTGCTGAATTTCATTATAATTCAATACAACAATAACCATTTCTCTGATTGTTTGACAACACATGCCACCTTGCTGTTCAAGTTGTCTGAGAATCATTGATCCCAACATCAAAGTGTAGATGGTTTTGAAGGGCTGTCATGTGAAAGAAAACTTCTGTTTTTATTCCAGAGGACTAAAGTAGAAAAAATATTTAGATGAATCAAAAAGACAGATTTTAACTTACATATTGAATTAATAGCTAACAATTTAATTTATTGTCAGTGCCATTTAAGGAGAGACTACATGCATGACTATCTTAAATCATCACATGATATAAAGTAGACTTTTGTTTAGAAGGGAAGTGGTCTTCTTAGTACCCACCAGTGTTCAGCTATTAGTGTCCATTCCAAGTCTAAAAATGTTAATAGTTTAATTTAATAAAGAAAAACAATTTGTCAAATGTTTTATCTACAATAAAATACTTAATTGATCAAATAATTACTCTAATAGGCTTTTTGATAAATCATTAATCCATTGACTTCTCCATTTCACTATCTTCTGTTTCATCTGTATCTCATTCAGCAGGTAGTCTGCATTACTGATACCTGGTACATGGCATTCACTTACTCAAATTACTCTATTGAATTAGACTTTGCAAAAGAAACTATACCCTCAAAAGTAACCTACAATGCTGGAATTCTTACCATAAGCATCATTTTGAATGAGGTATTTCCCAAGTAATCATGACAAGATGCCTATTTGATCCATAAAGTAAAACACATAAATTAATTATTTATGGGTTAATTCATCATCCTGCAGAAATTAGGGCCAGAGGAAGTTAAATTTGAGGAATTTAGAGTAGGATGATGTACTTAGCAAGACAGATTCAGACATGGTGATGGGTTATGGGTCTCTCATTGGCTACAGTGTTGTTAAAATTATATGCCAAGTAGAGAAAATTGAGGCAAGCTTAGTTTGCTCCACAATGTGAAAATTACCAAAAATGGCAACATTTTTGTTGTTCATTTAACATGAGATCTACTCTTTTACTGAATTTTTAAGTGCACAATTCAGTATTGTTAACTATATGCACAATGTTGTACAGCAGATCTCTAGAACTTATTAATCTTGCATAACTGGTGCTTCACATCTATTGAACAACAACTCCCTCTTTCCTTCTCCCCCCAGTCCCTGAGAACCACCATACTACCCTCTATTTCTATGAGTTTGACTATTTTAGATATATCATGTAAGCAGAATCATGAATCATTTGTCCTGTGTGTGGCTTGTTTTACTTAGCATGATGTCCTCCAGGCTCATCTATGTTATTGCATATGGCAGGATTTCCTTAGTTTTCAAGCTTGAATAACATTCCATTTTATGTATATACCACATTTTTTAAATCCATTCATCCACTGATGGACACATAGGTTGTTTTCATATCTTGTCTACTGTGAATAATGCTGCAATAAACATAGCATGCACATATCTCTTTGAGAGCCTAATTTTAACTTTTTTGGGTATATGCCAAAAAGCAGGACTGCTAGATCACATGGCAATTATATTTTAACTTTCAGGAAGCTTCATACTGTTTTCACCATTTTACATTCCTATCAGCATTGTACAAGTGTTCCAATTTCTCCACATTTTCACCAATATTTGTTTTATCTTTTGTTTTTTGAAATAAATCCATGTATATACAGTCAACTGATCTTCAACAAGGGTGCCAAGAATACACAAGAGGGAATAGATAGTGTCTTCAACAAATAGTATTTGAAAAACTGGAATCCACGTGCAAAAGATTGAAATTGGACTCTTCTACAATTTGCAAAATCAACTCAAAATGGATTAAAGATTCAATTGTAAGATCTGAAACTGCAAAACTGCTGGAAGAAAACATCGGGGAAAAGCTTCCTAACACTAGTCTAGGCAATGCTGTCTTGGATATGACACCAAAAACACAAAAAACAAAAGCAGAAAGAGTTAAGTGGGACTACATCAAACTAAAAAGGCTTCTGCACAGCATACGATCAACAGAGGGAAAAGGCAAACTATGAAATAGGAGAAAATACTTGCAAACTACGAATCTGATAAGGGGTTAATATTCAAAATATATAAATAACTCCTACAACCCAATAACAAGCAAACAATGAAATTTAAAAGAGGGCAAAAGACTGAACAGACATTTGTCCAAAGAAGACCTAAAATGGACAACAGGTATTTGACAAGATGCTTGACATCAGTGATCATCAGTGAAATGCAAATCATAACCACCAGATATCACTTCACACCTGTTACAATGTCCATTACCATAAAAAAACCACTTTTTTAAAAAAATTAGGATCATTTTAGCCATTGCTATATAATGAAAATAATTTGAAAATTTCCTCTTTCTAGTAATTTTCCCATCTGTAATTATTGTCATTACAGTTTGTTTTCTCTAGAGCATAGGTGCCAATTCCTCTAATTAGTCTGACAACACATGAAGTCTCAGTAGTCAAGTTGTCATGGAATCATTGATCCCAAAACCAATGCATAAGTACTGCTGATCTTAAATCAGTGATCAGAATGGCCTTCCTAATTATGGTTGTCCTCTTTCCTTTTTATCTGTATGACACAAACATTCTTAACAGACTTGAGTCATCTGCCCAGAAGCTGTTGTCATTACTCATTAGAATTTCACATCCAAAAGATGTAAACAAGTCTCCTGGTTTCCATGTTTAGACTGAAAAGCCTTAGAAACAATTTATTCTTTCTCCTTGCTAAATCTAAAATTGTCTATGCTATTTTATTTACAAGTTCACAGCATTGCTTTTTTTCAAAGGATAAATTAAAATCATTTCCTAAAATGTTAACCTTTTCCTATAAGTTTACTAATTTTATTTTCATCCCTCATCTGTACAATATGACACAGGCATTTAGTAATGTTGATAATGTGACAATGAAATTAATCTGCCAACAAGTTTGTAATACCGCTAAGTGCACTATGGCAATATAATTTTCTGCCAAGTAATTAAATAAATACAAGTTCCAAGTAATTAAATATTTTTAAAAATGTGAGCTGAAACGGTATAGACTTGTTTGTTTGTTTGTTATTTACCCAGATTTTGTTAATTATACATGGATATAACTAGGTAGGATAAAACTCAAAATTAGTGGCTTTTTAAAGAATGAGGTAACTGAAGTCTATATGCTTCTCCGATGTTCAGAGTTCTCTCTTACTCAAGTTTTTACTAACAGATGACTAAATCATATTTTGAGGATAGACTTTCTGAATATGTTGTCACTTGAGGGACATCAACTATATATTTGAAAATTTAAAGAAAAGCAAAGCCATGTTTTAAGATCAGTGACCAAACAAGTGATTCTCATGACAAAAAGTACTATATTCTTTTTACATAAAAATAAATATGATTGATAAGAATCAACATATTACTTCACCGAGGATTTTAGTTTTAAATTAGTTATAAATGACTGCTAAACTGTATTAAGCATTTTTATGCCAGGTACTATTCTGGGAACTTTATATATTTTGACATAACATATATAATATGCAACATAACAAACATAACAAGGCATACATAAAACAAAACTATCATTAGCCTATGGTTAAAGAAAGGAGAAGTCACATGGTGAGTAAATGAATGAGCAAGGATCTGAAAACAAGCAGACTGTCTTCAAAGCCCTTGTCCCACATCCCAAACTACATAAAACAATACAGCTGCTTTTTAGGGCATGGGCACCTGAAAACTAGAGCCATATACTACAAAGTGAGACCTACATATTAACCCCTCAAAATATCCCATGAATAAAAAATTCTGTGGTCAAGCATATTTAGGATCTATCAGATTTTATTTCTTACACAACCTCTAAAAAGTCCTGAAGTAAAAACAAAGAAAAACATAAAAATAACCTCTTAAAAAATTCTCAAACTTTAGTCAACAGAATGCCTAGAATCATAACTACCAAACTTCTGGAAAATTTAACACGCTTTCCAAGAATACACGTTGGGCTTCTCATCTGAAAAGAATTGAGAAAATATTTTGGAGTGAAGTTAGAATGTCTATCTTACAACCCTATAGGCAGAAACCTATGTAACCTATAAAAATTTTATTTGATGAGTAATTTATAATTTTGATGATCTCCAAGAAGAAAATTATCCTCATTCCAAACCTGAAAGGAAAATATTCCATCTCCTTTGTATAAGTGAGAAAATAATCTCGGAAAAATTAAGTGATGCAACCATGATCCCACAGCCTGCACATCTGCTNAAAGAAGCTATACCCTCAAAAGTAACCTACAATGCTGGAATTCTTACCATAAGCATCATTTTGAATGAGGTATTTCCCAAGTAATCATGACAAGATGCCTAATTGATCCATAAAGTAAAACACATAAATTAATTATTTATGGGTTAATTCATCATCCTGCAGAAATTAGGGCCAGAGGAAGTTAAATTTGAGGAATTTAGAGTAGGATGCAGTACTTAGCAAGACAGATTCAGACATGGTGATGGGTTATGGGTCTCTCATTGGCTACAGTGTTGTTAAAATTATATGCCAAGTAGAGAAAATTGAGGCAAGCTTAGTTTGCTCCACAATGTGAAAATTACCAAAAATGGCAACATTTTTGTTGTTCATTTAACATGAGATCTACTCTTTTACTGAATTTTTAAGTGCACAATTCAGTATTGTTAACTATATGCACAATGTTGTACAGCAGATCTCTAGAACTTATTAATCTTGCATAACTGGTGCTTCACATCTATTGAACAACAACTCCCTATTTCCTTCTCCCCCCAGTCCCCGACAACCACCATACTACCCTCTATTTCTACGAGTTTGACTATTTTAGATATATCATGTAAGCAGAATCATGAATCATTTGTCCTGTGTGTGGCTTGTTTTACTTAGCATGATGTCCTCCAGGCTCATCTATGTTATTGCATATGGCAGGATTTCCTTAGTTTTCAAGCTTGAATAACATTCCATTTTATGTATATACCACATATTTTAAATCCATTCATCCACTGATGGACACATAGGTTGTTTTCATATCTTGTCTACTGTGAATAATGCTGCAATAAACATAGCATGCACATATCTCTTTGAGAGCCTAATTTTAACTTTTTTGGGTATATGCCAAAAAGCAGGACTGCTAGATCACATGGCAATTATATTTTAACTTTCAGGAAGCTTCATACTGTTTTCACCATTTTACATTCCTATCAGCATTGTACAAGTGTTCCAATTTCTCCACATTTTCACCAATATTTGTTTTATCTTTTGTTTTTTGAAATAAATCCATGTATATACAGTCAACTGATCTTCAACAAGGGTGCCAAGAATACACAAGAGGGAATAGATAGTGTCTTCAACAAATAGTATTTGAAAAACTGGAATCCACATGCAAAAGATTGAAATTGGACCCTTCTACAATTTGCAAAATCAACTCAAAATGGATTAAAGATTCAATTGTAAGATCTGAAACTGCAAAACTGCT
>NW_007733095.1:123371-126890 GCF_000696425.1 Galeopterus variegatus | reverse complement strand
ATTGATAAGAATCAACATATTTCTTCACAGAGGATTTTAGTTTTAAATTAGTTATAAATGACTGCTCAACTGTATTAAGCATTTTTATGCCAGGTACTATTCTGGGAACTTTATATATTTTGACATAACATATATAATATGCAACATAACAAACATAACAAGGCATACATAAAACAAAACTATCATTAGCCTATGGTTAAAGAAAGGAGAAGTCACATGGTGAGTAAATGAATGAGCAAGGATCTGAAAACAAGCAGACTGTCTTCAAAGCCCTTGTCCCACATCCCAAACTACATAAAACAATACAGCTGCTTTTTAGGGCATGGGCACCTGAAAACTAGAGCCATATACTACAAAGTGAGACCTACATATTAACCCCTCAAAATATCCCATGAATAAAAAATTCTGTGGTCAAGCATATTTAGGATCTATCAGATTTTATTTCTTACACAACCTCTAAAAAGTCCTGAAGTAAAAACAAAGAAAAACATAAAAATAACCTCTTAAAAAATTCTCAAACTTTAGTCAACAGAATGCCTAGAATCATAACTACCAAACTTCTGGAAAATTTAACACACTTTCCAAGAATACACGTTGGGCTTCTCATCTGAAAAGAATTGAGAAAATATTTTGGAGTGAAGTTAGAATGTCTATCTTACAACCCTATAAGCAGAAACCTATGTAACCTATAAAAATTTTATTTGATGAGTAATTTATAATTTTGGTGATCTCCAAGAAGAAAATTATCCTCATTCCAAACCTGAAAGGAAAATATTCCATCTCCTTTATATAAGTTAGAAAATAATCTCGGAAAAATTAAGTGATGCAACCATGATCCCACAGCCTGCACATCTGCTCATTCCTTCTATTGTTGTAATAGAATACTTATGCTTCTTATTTATTTAATATGAAGGATTTTTTTTTTCTTTTCTAACCAAAACCTTCTTCTACAGAAGTGTCAACATTTTAAAGTTCTGTAGTTCACTCCCATTTGCTGCATAGGTGCCAATTCCTCTAATTAGTCTGACAACACATGAAGTCTCAGTAGTCAAGTTGTCATGGAATCATTGATCCCAAAACCAATGCATAAGTACTGCTGATCTTAAATCAGTGATCAGAATGGCCTTCCTAATTATGGTTGTCCTCTTTCCTTTTTATCTGTATGACACAAACATTCTTAACAGACTTGAGTCATCTGCCCAGAAGCTGTTGTCATTACTCATTAGAATTTCACATCCAAAAGATGTAAACAAGTCTCCTGGTTTCCATGTTTAGACTGAAAAGCCTTAGAAACAATTTATTCTTTCTCCTTGCTAAATCTAAAATTGTCTATGCTATTTTATTTACAAGTTCACAGCATTGCTTTTTTTCAAAGGATAAATTAAAATCATTTCCTAAAATGTTAACCTTTTCCTATAAGTTTACTAATTTTATTTTCATCCCTCATCTGTACAACATGACACAGGCATTTAGTAATGTTGATAATGTGACAATGAAATTAATCTGCCAACAAGTTTGTAATACCTCTAAGTGCACTATGGCAATATAATTTTCTGCCAAGTAATTAAATAAATACAAGTTCCAAGTAATTAAATATTTTTAAAAATGTGAGCTGAAACGGTATAGACTTGTTTGTTTGTTTGTTATTTACCCAGATTTTGTTAATTATACATGGATATAACTAGGTAGGATAAAACTCAAAATTAGTGGCTTTTTAAAGAATGAGGTAACTGAAGTCTATATGCTTCTCCGATGTTCAGAGTTCTCCAGTACAGTGGATTATCAGCATATTATTATTTTTTTCTCTTACTGCCTGACTTCTGGCCTTCTTAATGCTTCTTCACACCACTAATAAAGGATGAACAGAAAAGATATTAAAGTTAAATTAGTCTACTTATTAGTCAGTCAATGAGTCAGCAAGGACCTGCTGGGAGTCCATACCATATAAATTACAGCAATTTTCTCTTTCATAATTTCTTAGTCAGAGGGAGGCTCAATTTTTTTTAACTATACTGCACTCATTTTGGTTTGTATGAATGTCAACTATATATATATATATTCCTTCTATTTCAGTGAGTATTATTATTATTATTAACTTTTATTTATATCACTATATTTGTTTATCTTTCTCCCCACAAAATCCCATACTATGGAATTTTAAATATATTAATTTAAGTTCTATATAAAGATGGTGTCAGACTAACCCTTTATAATATTCGGTGTTATTTTCTGTATAAACATTAATAAACATTTTTTTAAATAAAAACTTCACTGGAATCTAACAAACAAACAATAAAACACAGTCAATAATTTACACAAGTATTGAAGGTCTTTCTGGTAGCTACTGCAACCAGAAATACTTTGATTTAAAGATGTTCAGAGTTCTCCAGTACAGTGGATTATCAGCATATTATTATTTTTTTCTCTTACTGCCTGACTTCTGGCCTTCTTAATGCTTCTTCACACCACTAATAAAGGATGAACAGAAAAGATATTAAAGTTAAATTAGTCTACTTATTAGTCAGTCAATGAGTCAGCAAGGACCTGCTGGGAGTCCATACCATATAAATTACAGCAATTTTCTCTTTCATAATTTCTTAGTCAGAGGGAGGCTCAATTTTTTTTAACTATACTGCACTCATTTTGGTTTGTATGAATGTCAACTATATATATATATATTCCTTCTATTTCAGTGAGTATTATTATTATTATTAACTTTTATTTATATCACTATATTTGTTTATCTTTCTCCCCACAAAATCCCATACTATGGAATTTTAAATATATTAATTTAAGTTCTATATAAAGATGGTGTCAGACTAACCCTTTATAATATTCGGTGTTATTTTCTGTATAAACATTAATAAACATTTTTTTAAATAAAAACTTCACTGGAATCTAACAAACAAACAATAAAACACAGTCAATAATTTACACAAGTATTGAAGGTCTTTCTGGTAGCTACTGCAACCAGAAATACTTTGATTTAAAAGACAATAACTGGTACAGGCATTCTTCACTCTGGTGCACACGACCTTGGACAGCTGGGAAACCTATGGGAAGATATCTGTTCATTACCTTACACCCCTCCCCTTCACTCTGCTTGATCAAATATTTTTGAGGTTCTGTCTGCATGAACCAATTCCATGTCTCACTCATTTAGTGAAACATGAAGGGCTTTATCTTTACGTGTATTCCAAGATAACACAGTAGGGCTCAGTGGAATGCTCAGTACCCTAAAATGAAAGACAAGAAGAACTTAGGGCTTATATTTCTAAACCATATAATTAAAGAATTTCCATATGACTAAGAGCAACTGGGATAAAAACTACCCTTCATGTGGTCACATACCAGGCAGGAAACAGGGTTTGAGAAAACCCTGTTTCAGTCAAGCAGAGTTGCCATAGTTAACTATACACTAGACACAGGAAAATACATAAGGATACCATCTTGAAACCATCTTTCAACTTTTATTCTCAAAAAAAAATTTCTTCTTCAACCACATAAACAGCAAATAAG
>NW_007733095.1:119596-122874 GCF_000696425.1 Galeopterus variegatus | reverse complement strand
TAAAAACTCTCTTCTTTCTATTTCTAAATTTTCTTTATCTACTCTATAAGATCTATATCTGCAAAATATAAATAGTGGATCACTACCCTGAAAAATCAGGGGGAAAAATCCTTAGAAGATTTTTAAAAACTCTCTGTTTTATGCCTTGAATAGTAAACAATATTTTTTTCTATTACTCAAGATCATGAGGTCTAAAAAGGAAAGTTTACAAGTTTAGGACAGTGTTTCTACAAGTAAATCTGCAGAAGTCTGATAAAGGGACACGAAAAATCAATTACATTGTATATTGATAAATTAGAATAAATAAAATAAATGGTGTAATCAAGCAGTCTGTGGGTAGATTTTTTGTTGTTTGTTTTTGAGCAGAAGTTATAAAATAACTCTGGATATATAAATTTCAAATATAGATTGCAATGTTTTATTCCTAAAGTTGAACCCCATTAGCATTACATTGTTGGCTAACATTCACTCAATGGTAAGCAGTTCTTTAAATAAGATATTATTGTCAGGTGCCTCAGAAGAAGATACATGTCTGCTGAAACACGTAGTAGTTTTCTTCTTTCTTTTGTTTTTCCAAAATACAAAAAACAGGAAATTTCACATAAATATCCAGATATTCCATCTTTCTTGAAAAGTGAGAATATCTGGCAATGTCAATACTGGACCTGCCTTGCAACCAGGCAGCCCCCTGCTTTAGCTGACTGGCATGGTCCCTTAGATGAGTCACACACACTTTGTACTCACAACCCTCCCCCAACCCCACGTCTCTTACACTAGGCTTGTTTTGTTTTACGAGACCCACCTAATTTGAATTTGCAGTCTTTGCTCTATTTTAGCACAATGTATTTTAATGACAAATGTGTATAAGCTACTTAAAACTGCAGTTTTTATTGTTTCTACCATATTGCCATGTATCTCCAATTTATAAAAATGGATCAATGGTTTAAATGGCTTACTGAGGCATTAACTCCTAAAGAATGTTTAAGTTTCAAGTTCTGTTAAGCAAGAATTTCTTGGAATTTATTTTTATTTCCTACATTATTTGCTAAGAATGTGAAGCTAATTAATGCTGAAAGAAAGTGGACATGATATCTTCGATGAATTTTTGTAAAGACAGCCAGCAAATTAAAAAGTTGTTAAAAATTGTATGGCAAATTCAAAAAAAATAATAATTTTATTACCTTTTAATTTATACTTTAAATATGATTGATTATACATATTTATAGGGTACAGAGTTGCCTGTCATCATTTGTGTACAATATGTGATGAATAAATCAGTATTGTTAGCATGTTCATCAGTACATATTGTAATTATTCTTTGTGTAAATTTTCCAATTTCTCCCTAACCCCACTTCCTCTCCCCTATTCCCACCTCTAGTGAACACAGATCTTTTCTCTCCTTCTGAAAGTTCAATGAATTATTGTGATTGCTCATTTCTTCCTTCTTTCCTTCCTTCCTTCCTTACTTCCCACTTAGGAGTGACTACTCTTTTCTGTTCCTGATTTATTTCACTTAACATAATGTTCTCCAAGCTCATTCACGTTGCTGCAAATGGCAGAATTTCATTTTTTATGGCTTAGTATTCCATTTTGTATATATACCACATTTCCCTAGTCCAGTCATCCATCACTGGACATTTCAGTTGATTCCTTATCTGGACTATTATAAATAGAGTGGTGATGAACATGGGAGTGCAAGTATCCCGTTGACATCATGATTTCCATTCACTTGGGCATATAACTGGTAGTGGGATTGCTACATCATATGAGATTCTATCTTTAGTTGTTTGAGAAACCGCCATACTGTTTTACTTAATGGCTGCACTAATTTACAGTCCCACCACAGTGCTGAAGAGTTCCCTCTTCCCTGCATCCTCACCAGCATTTGTTGATTAGTGGCTTTTTAAAGAATGAGGTAACTGAAGTCTATATGCTTCTCCGATGTTCAGAGTTCTCCAGTACAGTGGATTATCAGCATATTATTATTTTTTTTCTCTTACTGCCTTACTTCTGGCCTTCTTAATGCTTCTTCACACCACTAATAAAGGATGAACAGAAAAGATATTAAAGTTAAATTAGTCTACTTATTAGTCAGTCAATGAGTCAGCAAGGACCTGCTGGGAGTCCATATGGCAGAATTTCATTTTTATGGCTTAGTATTCCATTTTGTATACATACCACATTTCCCTAGTCCAGTCATCCATCACTGGACATTTAAGTTGATTCCTTATCTGGACTATTATAAATAGAGTGGTGATGAACATGGGAGTGCAAGTATCCCGTTGACATCATGATTTCCATTCACTTGGGCATATAACTGGTAGTGGGATTGCTACATCATATGAGATTCTATCTTTAGTTGTTTGAGAAACCGCCATACTGTTTTACTTAATGGCTGCACTAATTTACAGTCCCACCACAGTGCTGAAGAGTTCCCTCTTCCCTGCATCCTCACCAGCATTTGTTGTTCTCCATCTTTTTGATAATTGTCAATCTATCTGGGGTGAGGTGATATCTCAGTGTGGCTTTGATTTGCGTTTCCCTAATGATTAGTGATAGTGAGAATTTTTTCATGTATCTGTTGGCCATTTGCATGTCTTCCTTTGAGAGATTTCTGTTCAGCTCCTTTGCTCGTTTTTTAATTGGATTATTCAGGCTTTTTTACAGTTAAGTTGTTTGAGTTTCTTGTATATTCTGGATATAAATCCCTTGTTGGATGTATGGTTTACCAATATTTTCTCCCATTCTGTAGGTTGTCTTTTCACTCTGTTGATTGTTTCCTCTGCTTTGCAGAAGCTTTTTAGTTTTATATAGTCCCATTTGTTTCTTTTTCCTTTGTTCTTTGTGCCTTTTGTGTCTTATTCATAAAGTGTTTGCCCAGTCCTACTTCCTAAAATGTTTACCCTATGTTTTCCTGTAGGAATTTAATAGTTTCAGGTATTACACTTAAGTCATTAAATCCACTTTGAGTTGATTTTGGTATATGGCAAGAGGTTTGGGTCCAGTTTTATTCTTCTACATATGGATATCCAGTTTTCTCAGAACCATTTTCTGAGTAGGTTGTCCTTTCCCCAATGTATGTTCTTGGTGCCTTTGTTGAAGATCAGCTGGCTCCAAGTAAATAAGTTGATTTATGGGTTCTCTATTCTCTTCCATTGATCCATTTGTCTGTTTTCATGACTGTACTATGTTGTGTTGGTTATTATAGCTTTGTAGGGTCATTTGAAGTCAGGTGGTGTAATGCCTCCAGCTTTATTTTTTTCTCCCCTCAGGATTGC
>NW_007733095.1:114503-117507 GCF_000696425.1 Galeopterus variegatus | reverse complement strand
CGGGAGCGCCGCCGCACTCCCAAGTGGCGCACTGTAGCAGTGCGCCACCGGGCCGGCCCAATCATTTGTGTATCTGTTTTACCAGTGGTTTTTATTCTTCTAGTATAGATCTAGGACTAGATCTAGGACTCCCTTCAGAATTTGTTGAAGGAATGGTCTTTTGGTGGTGAATTCCCACAGCTTTTGTTTCTCTGGGAAAGATACTATTTCCCCTTCATTTCTGAAGGAAAGCATTGTTGGATATAGTATTCTTGCTTGGCGGGGTTTTTTCTTAAATTTTATTGCTTTGAATGTGTCATCCCACTGTCTCCTAGCCTGTAGTATTTCTGTTGAGAAGTCTGCTGTTCGCATGATAGAGATTCCCTTATAGGTCATTTGAAACTTTTCTTTTGCTATTTTTAGAATTCTTTGTCTTTGACTTTTGACAATTTGACTATAATGTGTCTCAGGGAGATCCTTTTTGGTTTGAATCTATTTGGTTATCTTTGGTATCTGTAGGAATATATCTCTCTCAATATTTGTGAAGTTTCCAGCTATCATTTCATTAAATAGGCTTTCAATGCCTTTTCCTTTCTCTTCCCCTTCCAGTACACCATAATACACATGTTTGTACACTTAAATCTATCAGTGAGATTTAGTAGGTTTTCTTTATTTTTAATTTTTTTCTCTCTCTTCTTTTTTTTTTTTTTTTTTTTTTTTTTGGTCCAAGTGTGTTAATTCAAAAAGCCTGTCTTCTAGTTCAGACACTTTGTCTTCTGCTTGTTCTAGCCTTCTGCTATGCTGTATTTGGTTTTATTTTTTTATTTCTTTGAATGAATTCTTTAGTTCAAGGATTTCTGGAATTTTTTTCTAGTGTTTGTATCTCTTTTGGAATTTCTTATATATTCCTCAAGTTTCTTTTTGACTTCATTGTGATTTCTATCTACTTTTTCATCTATCATTTTGAGTTGCCTTAGTATTGCCATTTGGGATTCCTCTTCAGGCAATTCATCAATTTCCTGTTGTTTGGGGTCTGGTATTGGAAAATTATGGTCTTCTTTTGGGGAAGTTAAGCTTCCCTGATTTTTCATGTTTCTCATGTCTCTGTATTGACATCTGGGCACCTGGAAGTGTAGTTACTCTTTTTAATTCTAGGAGTGACTTTCAAATGGAGAGAATCTTTCTTGTAGAGGTATTCAATATCACAGTTAGATTGAACATTTTAAGTTTGTAACTGGGTGAGTGTGGTAGTCAGTCTTCATGTGACTTCTTCAACAGTATTCAATCTTAAAGTTGTCTGTGGATATCTTTGTGACCTAGGCAGTGGGATCCTTGCCATTTTTGTGTTGTGGTGTGTTTCTTGCTGGGGTGGGTGATCTGCTGTTGGGCAGTGAGCAGAAGTATACTGTTGTGGCAGGTCCTGGAAGCTCTGAATAGGGCCACTGGCTCAGTTGTTGAGCCTGTGGAAAGCCGGTGTGGATGCTGTGTGACCCAGTGGCTTTCTAGAAGTGTGCTATAGGGAGAAAAAGCTACTACTCAATCAGATGTTGGTTTGGAAGTAGGCGTATGCAGCTGTTGCAGGGCTGGCATCTGTGAAGGTGGCCACCTGGTCAGCTGTACAGCCTGATGCAATCTTGCAAGGGTGCAAATGAGGCTGGCAACTCTGCAGAGACCTACCTTGGAGCATTAGAGCCCCTACCTGGTCCACTTTCGGTCTGGGAGCAGATATACATAGGGGCGATGGGTCCTTATAGCTCTACATAAGGCCAGTGGTTTAGCTGTTGACCCTGGAGCAAGCCTGAATGGATGCTACAGAACCAAGAAGCTTTCTGGAGGCATGCTGTCAGGAAGAAAAGCTGCAACCCAATCAGCCATTGGTCCAGGAGTAGGTCCACACTGTAAGGGTGGCCTTTGGCATCGAAACCCCTGTTTTGCCTACTGTTGGTGAGTGGGTTGGTGTATACTGTTGCAATAGGCCCTGGCCAATCTGTAGAGAGCCAATGGATCAGCTGTTCAGTCAAGAGCAAGCCTGAACAGATGCTGCATGACCCAGCAGCTCCCTAAAGCAGAGGAGGGCTGTGGGAAGAGTACGAACAACGGTTGGTCTGGCTGGAGGCATAGATACCAGTGGACTCAGCAGGACCAAGAATAGTGCAGGTCATGGTGACTTTTCCACTCTGCAAGATTGCCTGCTCGCCTAGGTGTGGGGGGTGCTGTGTGGGTTCAGATGCTGGGCTCTTGGTCTTTCTGTCTGTCCTAGGCTCCAGTAGAATGCAGGCAGGGCCTCCAGACAAGGGGAGTCAGTAGTCTCAACAGCTGTCAAAGGATCAAAATATATGTATTATGCTATAACTATACAAATTAGTCTCTCTTGAACTCTCAACTCCCAAAAATATACTTATTCTTATCCATAAGAGTAATATGAGGACTGGAGAAAAAGCAAGTCTCTCCAATTCCTTCAATGTCCCTAGGGTTATTTTTGCTACCACTAAAAGCACATGAAACCCTTTACCTGTTTTACAATAATGTAAACAGAATATGTGAATTAATTCACAAACAAATGATTGTCACTACTAATTGTAGATGAAAGAGACAAGATCCTAAGAACTCTAAAGATATTGTTTATTATAGATAAGGTAACATTTTTAGAGAGGAAGAATGCTAAAAAATGTCAGACTTGAGATTTAAACTTCAAATTCACCTGACTCCAAACCTTGCCTTCCATTTAGGAAAGATATGTCTACCATTTAATCATATTCCATACAGAACTACCTGATGCTTGTACAGTAATAGCAATGACATAATTAACGAATATTCACTTAGTGCAATGTACATTAATTTATAGTCTTAAAAAAGAAGAAATGTAATTGGATTAAAGCATTTTCAAAAGATATACAACTAAACTAACACTTTAGAAAAGTTTACATGAAGATTTCCAGGTTCTTGGTGGAACTGGTAAAAAAGTGCACAGAAACCAGACAGGCTGGCAAGTTGCTGCAAGAAACTCGAGAACAAAACTAGTAAA
>NW_007733095.1:112609-113797 GCF_000696425.1 Galeopterus variegatus | reverse complement strand
CCCAAGTCAGCTGAAGACACCATGTCTTTTTGCTTTAAGTGAAATGAATCTTCTAGTACACATTCTATAGAAGTACAAATCCTTTTCTGAGACTACTAACAATTCCTAGGGACCTGTATTATGTATGGACAGAATGATTTAGATAAGCAGGTAGTAAAAATGGTACTCTAATATGAAACATTGGTCTTGTAAACAGTTATTATGATGCCAAATAAAATTAGAAACCATTTATAGGATTACTGTTGAGCAAATAATTATTAATATATTCTGTAACACAGAATACTGGATAAAGCAAGTAGCCTGCAAATCACCTTTGGAAAAAGCATAACTTATACAAAGAAGTCCAAGACTATTACAGGATACAAGCCAAAGATGACTAGAGAGTTGGCACTGAAACCTGGAATCAGTTCATACTGGATCATTCAAGAACGTATCCCCATCCCTTCACTTGAAGAATGAGGAATTATTATTAGGTCCATGTTAATATTTCTTATAACACTGGTGAAAAGAGTAGGGCCAGGAAAATTGAATGCAAAAAATAGTTTTCCACTGAATCATGATGTGAATTTAAACATCAGCAGACCTTCATACACAATATTAAAAATGAATTTTACTATGCTAGGCTTCAAAACAATGTACTCAGGCAAGATAAAGAAATGAAGGGCATCCAAATTGGAAAAGACAAAGTCAAATCATCCCCGTTTGCAAATGACATATCCTGTACATAGAAAAACCAAAAGACTACAAAAAATACCTCAGAGATGATAAACAAATTTAGTAAATTTGTAGGATACATCAATATACATCAATTATTAACATTTTTATGCTCCAACAACAAACTAACAGAAAAATAAACCAAGAAAGCAAGCCCATTTATAACAGCTATCAGTAAACAAAAACAAAAACCTGAGAATAAATTTACCAAGAAAGTGAAATATCTCTGCAATAAGATCTATAAAACACTGATGCAAGAAATTGAAGAGGACACAAAAAGATGGAAAGACATTCCATGCTCATAGATTGGAAGAAATAGTGTTGTGAAAATGTCCATACTACCTAAATTGATCTACAGATTCAGTGTAATCCCCATCAAAACATCAATGGCATTCTTCACAGAAATAGAAAAAAATAATCCTAAAATTTATACAGAACAACTGAAGAACTGACTAGCCAAAACAATTCTGAGCA
>NW_007733095.1:110694-111416 GCF_000696425.1 Galeopterus variegatus | reverse complement strand
CTATGTGCTTATAGCCAGCTGATCTTTGACTAAGGCACCAAGAATATACACTGGGGAAAGGTCAGTCCCTTCCATACATGGTGCTGGAAAAATGGATATCCATATGTAGCAGAATGAAACTAGACCTGTACCTGTCTCCATATACCAAAATCAACTCAAAATGGATTGAAGACTTAAATATAAGACATGAAATGATAAAACTCCTAAAATAAAACATAGGGGAAAACTTCAGGATGAAGGAGCAGGTGAAGACATTAAGAATAAGACCTCAAAAGCACAGGCAACATAAGGAAAAATAAACAAATGGGATTATATCAAACTAAAAAGCTTCTGCCCAGCAGAGGACACAATCAACAAAATCAAGAAACAACCTAAAGAATGGGAGAAAGTCTTTGCAAACCACACATCCAACAAGGGATTAATATCCAGAGTGTACAAGGAACTCAAACAATTTAACTCTAAAAAAAAAAAAATCCTATTAAAAATAGGCAAATAAGCTAAACATAAATTTCTCAAAGGAAGACATACAAATTGTCAACAAGTACAAGAAAAAAAATGCTCAACATCTCTAATCATCAGGCAAATGCAAATCAAAACCACTTTGAGATATCATCTTACTCCAGTTAGACTACCTATTATAAAAAAAGACAGAAAACAAAAAAATGGTGGTGAAGATGTGGATAAAGGAGAACACTTCTGCACTGTTGTTGGGACTGCAAATT
>NW_007733095.1:107044-110314 GCF_000696425.1 Galeopterus variegatus | reverse complement strand
TTGAGATATCATCTTACTCCAGTTAGACTACCTATTATAAAAAAAGACAGAAAACAAAAAAAATGGTGGTGAAGATGTGGAGAAAGGAGAACACTTCTGCACTGTTGTTGGGACTGCAAATGAGTACAGCCATTATGGAAAACAGTATGGAGGTTTCTCAAGCAACTGCAATTGAAACTGTCATATGATTCAGCAATTCCATTTCCAGGTTCATACCCAAAGGAATGAATATCATCATGTGAAGGGATAACTGTATTCCCATATTTACTGCAGCTCTATTTATAATAGCCAAGAATGGAAACCAACCTAAATGTCCATCAGTGGATGAGTGGATAAGGAATACACACACACACACACACATACACACACACAATGGAATACTATTCAGCCATAAAGAAAGAAATTCTGCCACATGCACAACATGGATGAGCTTGGAGAAAATTGTTATATGAAATAAGCCAGGCACAGAAAGAGAAATACCACATGTCCTCACTCATAAATGGCAGCTAAAAAATAAATAAATAGAAAGGAAAGAAGGAGGGAGGGAAGGAAGAAAAGAAGGAAGGAAGATAGGGCAGTGACAATAATCCATTAAGTTTTCAGCAGGAGGGAACAGAACTGTGGCTACTAGAGGTGGGAAAGGGGGAAGGGGAGGGCAGTTAGTGAGAAATTGGTTCTGGGTCACAAAGAATGATTACACTTTGTAATGAGTCACATACTAACTGTACTGATTTGGTCATTACATATTGTACAGAGGTATTGATATTCAACTCTGTACCCAGAAATATGTATAATCAATTATGTTTCAATAAAAAAAGTTGCATACTGTTCTAGCAATAGAAAAAAATAAACAATAAATTTAGAAACAAAAAAATAGAATTCAATAAAATAAAGAATACAAAATAAAAGAGAATTATAATATATTCACTATCCAAAAGAACAATTGAGGGTCAGTGCTAATATCAGTTAAATTGGACTTCAAGATAAAAGACAATTATTTAGAATAAATAATTTTATTACCTAATGCCTATTTACAAAGAATAAAAACCCAAATATATTTGTGAATGCGTTATGACAAAGTAGATATAAAAGCACACAAATAATACTACGTTTTTATGAATAATATATATGTCCACATGTACAAATAGGTTTAAATATTGAAAATTTTATTTATTTATTTATTTATTTATTCATTTTTATTTTTTTCTCATATTTTTATTTACACATTGAAATTTAATGAAGGAAAATTGAAATTTAATGAAAGGAAATGAAATTTAATGTGGAATACAGGTTTTCGTAAAGACATTAAACTTGATCTAGGTCATGAAACTTTCAATAGGGTTGTAATTTTAAAAAGGAGTAGGAAGGAAACATTAGTGAATGCCTACAACTGCTAGATAATTAATTTAATCACTACCATTTATTCCATGCACTCTTACTGTCATAATTGTACAAAGTGCTCTTTATGGATGAGCTGCAACGATTTTCAAAACAATTTTTCCTATTTTAACCACAAGAAAACTGAGGTTTAGCTTGGATAGAATTATTCGTACTTCACACAGTCATCACAGCAAATCATCAGTGTGACTATTAGTCAGAGATTTCAAGCAAATTGGGCAAAGACATGGCGGGTGAATACAGGAGCCAAATCTCTTTCAGACCTTACTCACTGCTATTACGCTGTGCAGCATATATAAACAATTGAGCGTAAGTAAAAATGAACACGATGAACGATGTGTAGTAGTGGAATCATCTATAAGAAAAAAAACCTATGAATGACCAACAGACACATGAAAAAATACTCATCATCACTCAGCATTCGGGAAATGCAAATCAACACCACACTGAGATACCATCTCACCCCAGTTAGGATGGCTAAAATCCAAAAGACTGTGAATGATAAATGTTGGCGAGGTTGCAGCAAAAAAGTAACTATCATACATTGTTGGTGGGACTGCAAAATGGTGCAGCCTCTATGGGAAATGTTATGGAAGTTCCTCAAACAGTTACAGATAGATCTACCATATGACCCAGCTATCCCACTGCTGGGAATATACACAGAGGAATGGAAGTCATCAAGTCGAAGGGATACCTGTTCTCTAATGTTCATGGCAGCACTCTTTACAATAGCTAAGAGTTGGAACCAGCCCAAATGTCCATCATCAGATGAGTGGATACAGAAAATGTGGTACATCTACACAATGGAATACTACTCAGCTATAAAAAAGAATGAACTACTGCCATTGGCAACAACATGGATGGACCTAGAGAGAATTATATTAAGTGAAACGAGTCAGGCACAGAAAGGGAAATATCACATGTTCTCACGTATTTGTGGGAGCTAAAAATAAAAAAATAAATAAATACACAAATAAACTGTGGGGGGGGGTGAGGGAAGAAGACACAACAATTGCAATTCCTTGAAATTGATAAGACAAGCAAACAGAAAGGACATTGTTGGGAGGGATGAGGGAGGGAGGTTTTGGTTATGGGCCACAATAATCAACCACGTTGTGTATTGACAAAATAAAATTAAATAAAAAAAAAGAAAAAGAAAAAAACCTCCACTATAATTGAGAAGAGGAAATAAAAGATTTTGAAACCTAAACTGAATTTTTGTGTGTGGACTTTCAATTTTATTTTATTAATAAAAAAATAAAAAAATAAAAACACTAACTCTTTTGTCTTAAAATTCTTTTTATCTTAAGGTTAAAATTAAAATTGAATCAAAGAGATAAAGCAACAATCCCCATGAAAGAGTGTAGTTAACCCCTAAATTGTAATTAACTTATGAGATGACTAAATCCCCAAACAAATTCCAAATGCAGAAATTCTCAACTGTTTTAATTTTGGAAACCCTTTACACTCTTAAAAGAGGTTTGTGTATTTAGGATACATATATATACATATGTATGTATAAAATTTTGTATGTACATATATACTTATATACACATGGTTATGTATTTATATTTATCACACTATGCATTTTAAGTTGAGAAATTTTGAAAATAGTTTTTTATCCAAAATAATGATAAATATATTACATATTAATCTAATATAATTTGATATAAAAGTTTATTTCTGAAACAAAAAATAGTGTAGTAACAAGAATGTCATTGTTTTACATTTTGTCAAAACTCTATAATCATAATTTAATAGCAAACAACCACACTCTGCTTCTACCTTCAATCTGCTGTTATATCATACATCATACAGTCTCTGGAAAATTCCACTCTACATTTCTGAAGGTATAAAAGTAAAAAAAAAAAA